>NW_012153618.1:4636112-4638656 GCF_000956105.1 Propithecus coquereli | reverse complement strand
AAGTGTTTGCAAATCATTACTAGTTGTTCTAGTACTCCCTGTATTTTCTACTGAGAATTTCATACTGAGAATTCATTGACCACTTGGAAATGCTTATTTAAAACTCTTCACAGCATTTAAAAAAATGTACGGCTAAAGAAAAAATGTTCTCTCTAGGGCAGCCAGTTTAGCTGAGTGTCAAAGAACATTTGTAAGTGTTCCTGTTCTCTGGTGTGGTTCTGTCTCCTTATGCTCGTCTTATATGCCATTTGACTTTCTGACACTCAACGAAGGTGTATGATAGTTGACTGCATGTTAGCTATGATGACAGGCTTTTTTCTCTAGATGTCTTACAGGTTGGAAATATCATTATATTAAAATAATTCACAACAAAAGCAAAATCAAACACAAAGTAAACTCACACAAAAAAGGATCTACATCAGTATCCATTAACTTTCCTAGAAAAGATTTCCTTTTACAGGAAAATAGGTTAAATTTCAAATATGCATTTGATGCAATGGGGGGAGCTGTCCATATTGGAATATTCATCATGATGTTGGCATTAACTTATTATTTTTCAATGTATTATTAATTTATTTTATATTCAGTGACAGCCTTGCCTATCATATGTAAGGCGGAAGTCTAGATTGAAGGAATTCAGGTAAATAAAAATGGTTGCTCTTTAGCCAACATGGTTCAGATGGAATATGAGAATAAAACAAGTGTGCAAATTCTCATAGTACAAAGCAGAAAGTACTTTGTATAATATGCTGTTTTAGAGCCAGGTGGGCTCACTGCTATTTAGTTCTAGTCAGAATAGAGTTATAAAGGAGATAGTTGATGGAAGTCCTCAATGATAGATAAGATTTGGCTACAAAAAGATTTAAGTGGACAGAAATGTTCCGGTTATAGCAAATTGCATGAGAAAATGAAGAACATAAAACAGAATTAAGACAGCAGAGTGATAAGTGTAAATGAAATACATGCTGCCTGTGGCTGATGGTAGATGACTACGAGAAATAGACTTCGAACGTATCGTAGATGATCCTGAATCCTAGGATAAGTTTTTATCATACATGATGCAGTTGGCACCAAAATACCAATGAAGGCTTTTGAATATTTATGTAAACTGTTTTTGAATATTTTATATGATCTATTCTAGACTATTTTTCTATTCTGTAGACTTCATTGAAATAGTATAAAACTGGAGTCTGGATGCCTAATTAGGATGGATATAATAAGACAACAGAAAGGTTATGGGGATAAAGGGTCTGGCCTGGAATGGTAGACGTGGGCAAGCTGTGTCTTGACTTGGATTATTATTAAGTGTTATATTGGAGCACTGCACATCTCACAAAGCCACAGGTCCAGGTTTCCTTGTTATATGGAATTCTCATTTATTTGAGTTGACCCACTTAAAGCTGTCATCTGGAGAAGAAAACCAGTCTGCAGCATTGTGCTGCATGCTTAGTGCATGTGTCGTTATTCATATATACCCTAGCAGGCCCAGTTTGACAGGAAACATAGAACACCGATAGCACAGTACAACTGCTGTTTCCTGTAATGACCCGGGAGTAATGTGTCATCAACACCAGGTTTTCTAAACAATATTGCCTTTAAAAATATTTTTAACTGTGCCAGGGGTTGGACAGTCGGAACATAGCTTCGGTTGACCACTTCCTCCCCCCACCTCCATCCCCAGGATAAATCTAAGAAAACAGAGAAAGGTATGGAGTGGGACATGTATCAGCCAGAGAACATGTGACAAAGAAACAATGTGGTTCCAAGTTCTTAGAAATACCATTTTTAAGATGCATTTCATGTCCCCATTGTTTAGCACTTGTGACTAAGATAAACAAGACAGCCCAGTACCCCAGGTTCATATTAATAGATGCAAACTTTTGACAAAAATCCTGAAACGAGCACCTGATTACATAGTCACATGAGTTCAGTGAGCATCCAAAAGTTTCAGAATCTGGTCTGTTGTCATAATCACACATATTCCCTTGTTGTTTTTAATTACACATTCTATAGAGATATTTAATAGGTCTGATCAAAATTTTGAGCTTTTTTTGTTTTTTAGCCAATTCTTTGCATGACATGTTTTTCAAACCACCACAACCTTGACAGATATAAAATACAGTAAGGCTATTATTTCCCTTGGCATGAATATTTTATTTCTAATAATCATTCTAAAGTCAAAATAGTGTTGTCATGTGTCTCACTTCACATTTGAAGATGTTGCAGCTCACAGTAAATGGGTGTCAGGGAAAACCTCACAGCTTCTCCAACTCAAGGCACCCTTAAAATACCTCCTTCCCTCCTCCTGCTTGTTTAATTAATTTGGAACTTTAAGGTCTTTACACTTAAATTTACCAAACTTGATCTTGATATATTTTGTCTCTGTGTCTTCAATTATTTCCTCAATCATATAACATTTTGATATTTTCCTAAGCTTTATATTTCTTGAAAATTGGATGACTGAATCTTATTTGCTTTAATCAAATATACATGAAGTTTCGACCCATAGAGCATTAAAGAAAGAACTCTTCAGCACACCATGAA
>NW_012153618.1:4613670-4624107 GCF_000956105.1 Propithecus coquereli | reverse complement strand
CTGTCATGTTAATTACCTTTCTTCTGGATAGTTCCATAGGATATTTTCGAAAAGCATGTTGAATAACACAGACTTTAGTCTCATTGTTTTAGTATCAAAATAACCTGATAGCTATTAAGGATTGCTTTTTTATTTTTATTTTTTGACATTAATTCATAGGGCAGATTCAAAATAAGCTTTCTAATTTTTTATTCCCCAGAATCTCTGGTTGCATATAATTGGCTAACAAAACCAATTGCTTATTAGCTGTCTTGATGCCTAAAAAAAAAAATCATAAAATTATTGCAAACCCACATCTATCACACCTGATTGCTCCAGGGAGAAACAAAACAATAACAACAAAAACTTGCTCTGGATAAAATTTTGCTATAATAGCTTGAAATCAGAGTACTTACTTATCTTCGGTGTGCTCTATATCCCACATGTGACTCTCCCTCCCCAACACAGTAGAGGAAAATGTGTTGAGATGTTAAAGTGGTGGTCATCCATTTAAACTTTTCAATTATTCAATTCAGAAAGCAAATGAAATTTTTATATGTACAGGGGAATATGGCGTAGCTCTAGAAATACCCATCACATTACACAAGAAATAGATAATCTTTCAACTATACAAGAAAGCATTAAAGTTAGAAACTGCAGTATAGATTTTCTGTAAATCAGAGGCTATAACCAGCTACTTTTCTCAGGTTCTAACTTAAACAACCCTATGGTTGTATAAGGATGACACCAATACAACAAACATATTTGTTCAGTTAAGTCAATTATGTTAATGTGTTGAAAAGAATCTGTTAAGTGAATCATTTAACATCCTGTAAACAAAACAAAGGGTGAAAATTGTGCAAATTATTCTTTTCTACTTATTGAATTGGCAACATATAAACAAAAGCAACCTGTGTCTATACTTTGGGTTAAGTAATTAGGTTCTCACAGGTTGAGATTTTAATTTATAAAGATTCCCCTTTGGGGAGTGTATGAAGTGAATTGAAGAATAAATGGCCTGGAAGCAGGGGAAGGTTCAGAGAGCTGTCAGGGGAGAAGGAGGGTTGGCAAAGTGGCCACACGAGTGGAATGCCATTAGTGGAGGGGCAGGACCCCAGCACCTGGGACATGTGGATGTGAGTGAGGATGAGGAAAAGGCATAGACACGCCAGAAAATTCTAACTGGAGAACTAAGAGGATGGCAGTGTCTGCCAACAGTGTGGGGATAATAGGAAACAGAGGAAGTTTTGGAGATGAAAAGGCAAAGCCTTTTTTTTTTTTTTTAACGTCTTCCAGCCATTGAAATAAAAATGCTTAATAGAAAGTTGAAAATCCTGGCCTAGACCTCAAAATCCAACTTAGGGTTGGCGATATGGATATGGGAATAAATCTCCAGTATTTGGATTAGGAGGAGACCTCCTAGGAGCAGATTTAGAGGAAGAAACCAGAAAGTGAATCCTGTCCTAGATTCAAAATAAGATCACGGTCTCGGGGAGAAAGGAATACAAAGTGCTCCACAGAGGTTCCGTTCTGTTGGAACTGACAAAGGTGGCCTGGATTTTACTTCGTTAGTGCAGGAGACTAATTGTAGGAGAAGAGGAGATTGTGAGTAATGAGTCCTGCACGCTTGGAAGGGTGGATATGAAGCTGTCTTTTCAAGAAGTTTAGGAGATCAGTAAAAAAGGATATGATACTATAATTGAAGAAGTAAGTAGGAAAAGTAAATGAATTAAAAGAAATTTGTTTTTTGCTTTTAATTTACTTTTTCTTTCTCTTTTCTTTTAATTCAGGAGACCAGATTCATTTTGTTAAAAGAGTTTTTTAATTTTTTTCCTCAGAGATAAGGTCTCACTCTGCCACCCAGGCTGGAGTGTAGTGGCGTAATCATAGCTCACTGTAACCTTGAATTTCTGGGCTCAAGTGATCCTCTTGCCTTAACCTCCTGAGTAGCTGGGACTACAGGTGCAGGCCACCACACCCAGCTAAGTTTTTATATTTTTATTTTTTGTACAGATGAGATCTCACTATGTTAACCAGGCTGGTCATGAACTCCTGGCCTCAAGTGATCCTCCTGCCTCAACCTCCCAAAGTGCTGGGATTATAGGCATGAGCCAACATGCTTTGGCCCTGAGAGAGTTTTAAAGAAAGAATTAGAACACAAAGTCTCTGAAACTATGGCTAATGGGAAAAAAAGGAGTATATAGAGTTGGATGAGAAGAAGGAATAAAACAGCCCAAGTAGGAATTGCTCCTTGATGGACTGTGGAAGGAAGCCAATTGGTTAATAGATTGTGAATATACCACACTTTGTTAATCCGTTGGTCAGTTAATATATATTTGGGGTGTTTTTAAATTGGTGCTCCAAGAAGGTCAGAAAATAAATCTGCTTAGTGAAGAAAACAGATGCAGCAAAATATCCTTGTAGAACTTACGTTTAAGGGTGAGAAAGTGAATTATCTCACTTGTGAAGTGGAAAGAACAGCATGATTTTTAATAAACCACAGATAAGGAAATAATATCCAATGACGATAATGGAGAAGTGATCAGAGATTAAACAGAAATGTGCAAAATAGAAAAGTCCTTGAATAAGGGCAATTTGAGGAGAAGATGACTATTGGAGATACCCAAGAAAAATCAAATAATCAAGATGAAGATGATTGAATCATCGTCATTGGTCTTTCTAATTTCTGCTTCAAAAGGAAGGACAGCATCAGGCAAATTGCTAAAGCATAAAGAGCACGTAGCAAAAGGGAAAAAGCAGAGAACCACGCATTTATTTGAAGAGTTTTGCAATAGAAAGGAATAAAAAACCAGAAGTAGTAAACATGGAGAAATACAATGTAAAAAGTTGGGCTTTTTCCTTCCCATGAAAAATGAGACCCAAACACTATATTTCCAATATAGAAAAAGTTAACTTCTATAGACCTAGGAAATGTCAGTTATTTTGACTCTTCTTCTGTGTCTCGAAGAAACATTACCTGGTATTAATCATGTGATACAATATAAAAATGGTAGGAAGCATAAATATATTAAACTGAGAAAGAGTAAAGCCATTATTAACATTGAAATCAGACAATACATTTAGTATTGTCAGGATTATTAATATCTCAAGGCATAAAGCTATCCAAATAATTACACATTTTGAAAAGACGAAATTTAAAAATGACAATTTACTATTACTAATTCCCACCCTAAATAAAACTTGATTGTTTCATTGATTGTATACTTATGAAAGTATTTGGTTCCCCATTTAGAAAATAATTTACTCCAGGTAACTTCTAGGGAGTATAGTCTCATATTCACTGCCATCAGTACTTTTCCAATATTTAAAAAAAAAGCAATGTTTTTAGAGAATAACCAATGGCAGTGCAATCCATACATTCCTTTAGATAGTTAAACAATTTCTAGAATAAGCCTGTCAGTGGAGAGCTGAGTACTTGCATCAAAAACTTTGGTTACCACTGCAAAATTGGGTTTACTGTATTGAGTTTTGGCATTTTTTTCTATGGGGTCACATTGAGGAAAACTATAAGAAATATCTTGTGAAATGTTGTTGAATACTTTGTTCCTTATGTTGCATAGTTTCTTTTACGTTGGAATTTAAGAAGTTTCTTTCTGGGCTCAGTACCAGGAGTGTCATGCTTCTTCAAGAAACTGGTTGGATTTTATTTTTACAGACAAGAGTTATGTTGCAATTGGTTGCTTCTTCATTTAGGTAGTCTGCCAGGCATCTTACCACCAAATTTTTAGACACAATCCCACATACACACAGATTGTTATTTTTTTTAAATTTTTATCAAAGTAGTATATGAATAAGTATTTTTAACCAAGTAGTATATAAATAATTTAATTTAAAAAGCAGTTCTCTTTCCTTTATCTCCCTATCCCCCATTCTACTTTTCCTATATATGTGTCTAACAGTTTATTCACTTATCAACTTAGAAATTACCTCTTGTCTACTGACTTCTTTGTAGATCAATTAGTAGTTAGCTAACTTTTACACATACCTGACCTATGTTTAGAAATTATATAAAATGTTTTTAATTATCTATTGGTTAATTTTGTTACATTTAATAATATACTTAAAGTCACTTGCTCTTCCATCAAACTGTGGTAATATCCTTTCACTCCTCACTTGGAAGATGAGTGTATGATTTATCTTATCATTTCATCCACATTTTCTCATTCATTTCCTCCTCCCAACCTCTGTCAGTTATGTTTTACTTTAACATTGCCAAGGTTAAAAAAACATATTTATCTACATATTTATTTCAAATACCAAAAATTTGATGGCATTTATATAATTATTTTTATGCTTTTTTATGGCTTGACAAGTAGAATAAAGAAAATATTGAGGGAAGTTTAGAGAGAAAAACAATATAGATGCATAAAATTTAAAATAGGTGCCTAATACTACATCCACTATGAAAAATGGTTTATCAATTTCTTAAAAATTTAAACATGCTTCTACCCTATAATCCAGAAATTCTTCTCCTAGGCATTTACACAAGTGCTCATAGCAATTTGATTCATAATGGCAAAAAACCAGAAACATCCCCATCAAAACAATCCCATTCTGTTGATTTGTCCATCAACACAAATATGGATAAACTGAAGTATGTTTATACAATGAAATACTACTCAGAAAAACACAAACAAGAAGTCAAACCCCCCAGAAAACAAATAAGAACATGAACTATTGGGTTACTACATGGAGAAACCTGAACAATATTATTCTCAGTAAAAGAAGCCAGTGGAGTTTGATTCCTTTGTTATGAATTTCAAGGAAAAGCAAAGCTTAGCTATGATAATAGAAATCAGACCAGTGGCTGCTGCATAGGGTGGGGAGTGGTATTAATTGAGAAATGTATGGGCTGAGGGGATTGGTAAGGGAAATTTCCAGAGTAGTAGAAATGTTCTATATCTTGAAAGCGGATGGGAATTGCACAGGTGAATGCATTTCTCAAAACTGATCAAACTACACACTTAAGATCTTTTTAGTTCATTGTATTAAAATTATCATTTTTTTAAAATGACATCATTCCCTACACAGTCTGAAATTTAGTTGAGAGATCAAAAAGTTGAACATATATAATTTTACTCTTCAGTATAGTAAGTGCTATGGTATAGACAAGCACAGAATTTCAAAAATGCATGAGTATCATGTCACCCCACTATGCGTTAATCAAGCCTGTTTCACTCTCCTTGTGTGGTACATTTCCCAGTCTCTTGGGCACTAAGGTAAAGACCAGTGAGGTACATGACCAGTGGAATGTATGCAAAGGTGATATCCTCTACATCTACTCTAGCCACAAACCCCTAAGTACACTCTTCCATGTTTCTCTTTTATTTCTGTGGTGGACTTGAGAACCAGACAAAGTGAGCCCGGGTCCCTGCATGATCATGTGGGGCAGAGCTCCTCGGCTGCCTTCTTTCCATACTGAAATGTGACGTGAGCAAAAAGCAATCATGTATTATGTTAAATTACTAGAAAGAAGGAAAAAAGAAAAGAAGGAAGGAAACGGAAGGAAGGAAAGAGAGAGAAAAGGAAAGAAAGGAAGGAAGGATGGATGGAAGGAAGGAAAAGGGAGGAAGAGGGAAGAGAGGAAGAGAAGAATCCAAGAGATTCTTAGGCCAGAGACTTAGACTGGAGAGAAATAAACTATGGGAGGCAATGACATCATCAAAAATACAGTCCACCTGTTGGGTAGGCTGAGAGCAAAAGAGCACAAATGATAAAACTTACAGAACATCATCATCATGTCATCCTCATAAAAAATAAAGGTAAAGATGCAAGAACCAGATTTTTTAGATTTTTACTTTACTGTTTTTCAAAGTCAAATTTGTTTACAAAATAATGCTGCTCTTAATTAATGCTTCTAGTAAAATAATTCTAAAAAGCTTTCATATTGGTGAAAAAATTAAAAAGACAGGATGCTTTTAATTGGGTCAAAGCAACAGTGTCCAGAGAGAGTACTGATGCTCATATATATGGGATATTTTTACATTTGTCCCATAATATTTGTCATGGTTTTATAATTAAAAATTAGTACTCTTTTGGCAGAGTTCAAGTTAATTACCTATTTGAATAACATAGATTTAATGGGAAGAGGGTTAATTTTCTAATCACTCCTAATCACTTCTCTCCTAAGGTTTACATGATCATTTTCTTTTTATTCCTTGATCTCTAAGATTCCCAGCCATTTTGCATAAGTATGATGACATCTCCATATTTCCGGGAAAACTTGTTTCATTACCCTGGTATCTTTTTGAGACAGACTCTTAGGGTCTTTTTTTTTTTCCTATAAGATATTATCAAACATATGGTTTTTAACTATAAATGGTATCTAAACTGGTTTTTGGTATGTCCAGAAATAACAAGAACCTATGAAATGTAAATGGGTGGGAGTTTGGGAATGTACATTTACATTCATTTATGTAATCAACTTTATTGACCACTAACCACTGTGCTAGGGGCATCAGATACAGAGGAACTAAGGATGCATGATCTAAAACTTCAAAGCTAACTTACCTGCTTCTGAAACAGGTAGATAACAAAGAACATAATGAAGTAATCGCAACTAAATGAAAGGAATAAAAAAATAGAATGCTCTGAGACACCCTGCTGAATGGTGGGGGATTGAGGGTGGAGGTCAGGGAAGGTGCCTACTGTCAGGAAGTGCTGTCTGAGTTGAGCCCTGCAGGAAGGACGTATATGTCCAACCAGACAGAGATGGTGAGCTCGCTACTCTGGGTGAAGAGGTCAGACTGGGAGTGTAACAGATACAGTGTTTTATGAAGGTTCTTCTTTTCTTCCTGCTCCAGCAGGGAGTATAACTAGTCTTGGAAACTCATACCAAGCTGCAAAATGGAAAATCTATTTCTACGTTTTGATGTAAGTTGCTAGCATGGGGAAAATAAAATCTAAAATCCAGCAAGAAATAAAATTTTGCTTAAAGAGAAATGATTATAGTGATCACAGGTTTATGACATTTACTTAAAGAATAATCAATATATGTTTTAATGTGAGCAGTGACATTTTATATTTTAAGAAAATAAAATTTCTCACTTTAGGAAATAGTCACGTTGTTTTCTTCATGCAGTTTCCCACTTATGAGACTGTTGTCAGTGACACTAAAAGCTCTTCCTACATTTACTTACACAATACTAAGTGTTTTAGGCAACTTTTTTTAGTCTTAAGCAAAACCTTCACATTAAGGTACAGAATCTCATTCCTTTGCTACAGGAGCTTGTGATCTTTTATATAAGGTCCCTTGAAAGGTGAGGTTTTAGTGAGGCCTAAATATACTTATTCTCTGCATAAAATACTTCATAAGTTACACTTTAGACCTCATAATTGTAAATTTGAGGGAAAATGTTAGCTCATGCATCACACATGTCATACTTCTAACTCCTTATGTATTTTCCTACAGTCTGATAAATTATAGGCTCCAAGGGCTTACAAAATGCTTTTCCAAAGTTTACTGGTTCTTAAATGCCACGTAAAGGCTGGAAAATCTTCCAATGATTTTCGACTTTTGCATTCTGTCTGAGTTGAGAAGAGGAATTAGAAATTTCAAAGACCCTCATAGACCAGGGCCTGGCAAACTATAGCCCATGGGCAAACTATGCTCCATGCTTGTTCTTATAAAATTTTTGAGCTAAGAAAAGTTTTAAATTTCTCAAGTGTTGTTAAAAAAAGGAAAAAAAAAAGAGAATGATATGGGACAGAGAGGCATGAAGCCTGAAAAGTCTAAAATATTTACTATCTGGCATTTTACAGAAAAGCTTTCCTTCCCCCCTTAGACCATCTGAACTGTTATATGAGCTAGAAGAAATATTTAGTGTGCATGATGGGAAATTTTTATTTATTAAAACTTTGGTGATGTTTAGATTATTCTAAAATTAACATTGTGGATGACTTATGATAAAAAAATTCTAACTCTTTGCTATATCTTTGCACAATATATAGGACAGAAATTCTAAAAGTAGCACCGTAAGTTTAACATTTTATTTTATTGGTGTTAACTTTAATGAACGTAAAGCTTCGTGATATGTATAAATGCTATTTAATAATAATACGAGGAACTAATAATAACTCTTATTCTTCTAAGAATATATACAAATCTCAAATACTAAGGGAGATTTAATACCAACATGAAAGTCATAGGTTGTAAATTGATTTTCAGTCTTTCAGTGATAAATTTGGTTGGTATTTTCATGAATCTGCAAAGCGGTATTATTAGTGTGTATTGTGTAATATTTGTCTAAATGAAGAATTATGAAGAGTATTATTCTATATAAGAAAGATTCAAATCCATTTTAACGTTTCAATTTTTGATACAGATTTCCAAACTTTAAAGGTTTTGATAAAAATCAGCTTCATATCTTAACTTGATTTTTTTCCTTTTCACATCTATGTGAAAATCTGGAAGTGACTATAAAAAAGAGTCAAATTACATGAAAAAATGCTCCTTTTCAAGACTTAAAGCAATTCAGCCATGACTACTGCAATGACATGCACTATAGCTGACCAATCTTTCTTTTCTTTTATTAAACACTGTCATTCAAACTTTTTAATTACTTATATTAAAACTGCAGAGGAGCTTTGGGTGCTAACAACCACAATGGAAGCATGATTTGGGAGAATGCATGAGTAAAGAAAATATTGATTTTGTCAAAATTTGTAGAACTATAAATGAAGAGAAAGGTAAAATATGCAGGTATGATATATCATGTAATAAATAGGCCAGAAATCAAATGTGTGCCCAAAATGTGGCATACTAAAAATTACCGATCAACCTTTAAATTTGATATTCAAATATGTAATATGTAATATCAAAAATATGATGTATTGTGCCTAAGTGGAAAATCTTTATTTCCAGCTGAAAATTTGATTCTCAACTAAGGGGAGTGGAAGAGCTTGTTCCTTTGTCCCTGGCTTGCCCTCACTAGGCATTCAGCATCTAGTCATCCAACCTCTCTGGGTCCAAGTTTCCCAATTTGGAAAAAAAAAAAAGCATCCCTGTCAAATTTAAAGTTTTCTCTGGGGCACAAATAATATAGAGTATACTAAAATCCTTTAAATAATAAACCTACATGTAAATATTAGACCTTGTTTTTATTAAATCCATGGCTATACCTCCTTCTACGTTTCTGAACTTTTCCAAATATTGCTTTTTATGGAGACATTTCACATGTATTTATACCTTTGTATTCAAGATAATGAATGGCAATGCTAATCCATTCTTTTCAAATGTTTAAAAGCTTCAATTAGGAAAATGTCTTAAATCTCAGTCTGCTTAGATATGAAAAGTGCAAAAAGCACAATCTATTGATGCTGTGAATCCTGAAGAAAATATTAATATCATAAAACATACATTCGTTCATGCATAATAAATTTACCCTCTCTGCAAAGCTAACCTTAGATAAAACACTGTAAACGTCTGCAGTTCTCCATGCTACCATTTAATTTGGTGGTGAAATCTCAAATGCAACATATCCACGTCTCCACGATCTTTTGCTTAAAATATCTTTGTATTAGTCTATACTTACTTCAGTTGTTCAAAAACAGACACATGAGGAAACAGGTCAAATAATCAAAAAGCACTTCAGCAAGCTCTGGACTTAGATTGTTAAATGACATCATTACAGATGCGCCTGCTTTGTCTTTCTCTGACGTCCATTCCTTTGGAATAGGACATGGCCAACAGAAGCTTAGTGGGAGGCGAGCCTCCATCCCTGCAGTTTCCAGTTGTTTTCCTCTCACACGCCCTGCCCTGGGGATCCCAGACGGTGCTAAGTGTCTTGATGCCGCTCTCACACCACACCAAGCTCCTCTCTCCTCCCCAAACAACCTCACTCCTCTGGAGCACGTGGTTCCAGATTAATCCACCTGCTGTGAGTCTGTATTTTATGTTATCCCATAGTCTTCTACTATTCTCGTAAAAGTTTCCCTTTCACGCTTGAAACTCTGCAATGGGTTTCCTTCCGGTGCACTTACAATGAGGTCTGCAGCTTGATCACCACCCACAGGCCCTCCTTTCTCTGGCCTCAACTTCTCCCTCCACAGCATTACTTCCAAAATGGATTTTACAAATAAGCTCATCAAGTCTTTTTGTGTGAGACATGGAGAGAAGGAATAAAAAAGACGAGTCCTAGCGAAGTTACCCATACAGAGCAAAATTTCAGCAAGAGTAGAACCAGACTCTGGGTCTCAAGCCCCAGGTCCACGTTCTGTCTTTATGCCTGGCTTCACCTGTTCCCTACTATACCCTCTACCCTTTCTGTCTTCCTATGCGGTTGAGCTCTAACTGTCTGTAGAGTCTGCCTGATTGCATAGCCTTCATAGAACTCCAAATATAAGTGAAATTACTGGTTACATCATGCATTTCCGTTGTTCCTTTTAATGCTGCCTTTTGCAATATCTTTTCATATTTTATTTTAGGCCTCATAAGAT
>NW_012153618.1:4599509-4612055 GCF_000956105.1 Propithecus coquereli | reverse complement strand
ACAGACTAGCTATATAAATAGTGCCTATGTTACGTCTTTTATGATTTTAAAAATGATTTTCTTCTAAATTTTTCTGTGCTTATGAGATAATTTAAACAAATATAGAAAAAAATCTCATGTAGAATATAGTGTTAAAAATTCAAGTGATCTAATATAGAGACAGCTAGAATACATATACAGAGTTAAAATAGCTGATGTTTAAAATAGCACAAGCTCTCATTAATTTGATTTGTATCTCCTTCTTTAAATCTCCCTTGGATTATAATTTTATACTTGAATTTTCCCTATTATCATTAATAGATGGTAATCATTTTGAGGGTAGAGTCTGTGGCTCCACACACCCCTACATTTCCCATATTGTCTTGCTCTATATTTATAAGGCAATAGATAGTTTATAAATCCTTGTTGAATCAATGTTATGTATGCGCAAAGAAAAAATCCATTTGTTCTCCTCTGGGGAAAAAAAATAAGATAATGTGAGCTTTCTGTATCAGATAAGATTCATGGATAATTACTCTTTTGACACAATCTTCTATAATGAGAAAAATGGAATTAACATGTTTCTGACCCACTGAACAAACTCACTAAATGTGTCTATTCCAATAAAAGGTAGAAAACGCTGACTTCTTCACAACATGTTGAATTGTTCTCCTTATCTAACTGATATTAAAATGTTGTCTTAGATTTCTAATGGTTGTATGTGAAGATAATATGGGAATGAATTTTAAAAAGCAGCATAGTTGGATTCTGGAAAATAGTGTTTATTGTGTAACTTAAATGCAAAATACTAGAACTCATAATTTAAATATTTATGGGATGCTACAGTGGGTGCCATATAGTGTTTCATTCTTTTAATGTAAATTTACACAAATGAAAGAGCCCATAGAAACTCTGACCCGTTTCCCACTTAAAACTGGACTTATTTTTATCTTCTTTTTTTTAAGAAAGGGACACTCATGGACTTATTTTTTAATAATGGGAGTCAATAAAGTTTTTTCAAATTGTTTATGGTATAAGAATATTAAAACCCTTCCACTGGGTAAGGAGATTTGTGTTTATTCTAGCATGTAGAGCACATGGTTGTTTCTAAAGTATTTTTCCCCCAATTTTTAAAATTCTGTTTCTTTTTCCAGGCATTTCCTGGAAATATCAACTCTGATAGTGTGGTCCGGCATGACTTACAGCATCCGATTATTGCCCGCTATGTGCGCATAGTGCCTCTAGATTGGAACGGAGAGGGCCGTATTGGGCTCAGAATTGAAGTCTATGGCTGTTCTTACTGTGAGTATCCTATTGTTTAAATTTGTGGCAGGTTTTGTCAATTTCATTTAAGCAGTAATATCTTTCTTAAAATTATTTAACATTACTTACTTTCTCTGACAATAAACGACCTTCTATTTTATATTTTATATATATGTATATATAAAATAAAAGGTTGTTTTTCTGTTTGTATTTTATAAATGTATACTACACACAGAAACAAACACATGTAACAATATTCTAATTGTACCTTAAGTAAAAGATTTGGAAAGCAAATTTTTTGTTCAATAGACTAAAACAACAAAGCTTATTAAATTGCTTGAAGTCTTATGAAATATTTAAAAATGAGAAACCTGTGCTATTATCCATCTTTTTGATTCTTTATGATGGATTTTGGATACGTTCTGAAGAACTTCCTTCCAGTTCACTAAGTCTCTCTTCAGCTGTGCCTGTTCTTAAATTAAGGCCAACCACTGAGTTTTAAAGTCAATTTCATTATATCTTTCTACAAATTTTATATGTTGCTTTTTTAGATCTGCGTGGTCACCTAAAGAGTTTCTTTTCCCTTAATTATATTTTAAACCTCCCTTTTTTATTTCTTAAATACATTCTACATATACCTAATGATGCAACATATGGATTTTTAGGGATTATAATTCTGCTCTCTATTGTTTCTACTCATTCTTGCCAGTGGTACTGTTTTCTTCTTTTTCTCCTCCTCCTCCTTTTCCTTCTCCTCATCCCTCTTCTTCTTCCTATCCTTCTTGTCTGCCTATCCTTTTTATCCTCATCTTCATGCTTATCCATCTTCTTGACTGTGACCTTAATTGCTTTAAAACTTTAGCTCTGGAGTTTCTTTCAGGCCAAGGTTGATGGTAGATTCTTCTAGAAAGAACTTATCTTTGCTTATTTGCTTCTATGAAGGAAATATCAACACAGAAAGTTTTAAAGTTTGACTCCAGTTGTTCTTATTTTTTGAGACTTCTAGATATCCTAAATTGAATCTTCAAGCACATGTTTTGCAAACACTGGTTTCAGAGCATGAATTCTCCAGTAAAATAATTTTCCTCCTCTTGGGAAATTTTTCTTTCTGTTCTTTCAGTTGGCTGTGGAAGTAGGGATACTGGGTATGGACAGAGAGAGAAATTGGGATATCAGGTTTTTTGCAAGAAATTTCTTCCTTTTAATTCATTTGAATTTGATTTTAAATAGTGTCACTATTGGTTACCATATTGGACAGTGCAACTTAGAGGAACCAAAACATCTCCTTCTTGATATTTTTCTTCCATGCCCCTTTATAATCTAAAAAATATGGAACAGTTATTTTTAAAATGTTGGTCTCTGTTTTTTTTCTTAGTTTGGAAAACAAAAATGTGGTCATCCTGGAAACTTTTTACTGTCGAAAATACAATGACTAGTCATCTTCCTAACTGTTTAGTTTTTCTAGCTCTCATAGTGCATTTTATGCTGCTATGACAGACCTGAGACTGGGTAACTTATGAAGAACAGAGATTTATTTCTTACAGACTTCAGGCTGGGAAGTTCAAGGTCAATAGTCCCCCATCTGATGAGGGCCTTCTTGCTGCATCATCCCATGACAGAAGGTGGAAAGGCAAGAGAACACAAGTATGAGAGAGAGAGAGAAAAAGTAGGGAGAAGTGGGCCAAATTCATCTTTTATGACGAATGCTTTCCAGTGATATTTAACCTACTTTCAAGATAATTGCAGAAATCTACTCATGAGCCCTCATGACCTAATCACTTCTTAAAGGTCTTGCCTTTAAAAAATATGTATCTGTAATAAGAAAAAGATATGTTAAGCGTATTTGTCATGAACAACTTTCCAGGAGTTACTTTGATTTAAATTTTCTATACTGAATTCAGACTAGAGAGGGCCCTTGGAAGATGACCCTCTATTTGTTCTTGAACTTAGTGAACTGTTGTCTCAATGGCTTGTTTGATTTTTCAGTGAGAAAGGGAATCGTGTCTTTGAGTAGGGACATGTAGATTCCATACACCCTTCTATTTCGCCCTCCTAGAGAATAGCAGCACTGTGTTTTTTTCTCCTCAGCAAGGAGAAATGTGGCTTTGATCATGCCTACTCTTTCTGGAACCTCCTTAGAGGGTTATCTGGGATGTATTTTAAACCTGCAGGTGAGGGAATGGGGCTTCTTTTATTTTAAGGTTTGCCGGAAGATCTAGAGAGTGAAAAATTGTAATACGAGCACCATTTCTGTTTGAGTGTGTGCCTCTTGCAATTCCCCTTGTGTTCGTTATATATCCTCTATGCAGTCCTTCCATGATCGTTTTGTCATCTGAGAAATTAGCTACTTCTCAAGGTTGCAGTAAGACGTTCTTTCTGTTCCGGGTGGAGTTTAGTTCCAGGCCACTGCTTTTTGAAGCCTTTAGGGTTTCTATTGTTTTGATTTCCTGACTTGCCTTGAATATAATATGAATTCCAATTTCGACAAATCAAAACTCATTTTAAATTATTCTGCTCCCTCTACATTTGGTTTTCCCTCAAGTTTAGTTGAAACAAGTGCATGCTGTTATTTTTGAAACTTAGCAGCATGTCTCGCGTCTTTTGACTCAGTAAGCTGTCTCCCCCAGCAGTGACGCTAATCTTCTTACTCTGTACTGGAGAGACTTGATGGAGCAAAAGGGAGAAGTCTCAGTTAATACTTTCTAAAACTCATGTAGGCTTCATTACTCAAGCACTCATTAACAAAAGCCAAACACAGTTTATTGATTGAAGTAGTAAGCAATATTGACGGTAAAAATACTAAATTAGCTTTTAAAAAGAGTCTTCCTAACAGTAAGGTCAGCACCTTGGGAAAGCAGGATACACGTACGTAGAGTAATTTTTACATATGCTTTTGATTTGGATGAATAATTAATAAAACCTGAATATATCACCCCATGCAAATTGTGGTGGAAAATTGGCACAGGCTGAGGAAAAAAAATGAGCAGGAGCCAAATAGAAATAGAAGAAAGAATTTGGTTCTCTTGATGCTGTGCCAATGGCACATCTGCATCCTCCAGTGACAGCGTCCCCTTGTAGGGACCACAGTCTGGCTCCCACAGTGCTTGTTCTGCTTAGGCAAGAGATGCCACCAGGTGTATACGTACTAGATTCCTGGGGTCTCTGTAATAAATTGCCACAAACTGTGTGGCTTTAGACAGCAAGATGTATCCTATCATGGTTCTGGAGGGCAGAAGTTTAAAATCAAGGTATAAGCAGGGTTGGGTCCTTCGGAGGCTCAGAGAGAGAGAGATCATTTCATGTTTCTCCCCAGCTCTTGGTGGGGTCAGCAATCCTTGGTGTTCCTTGGCTTGTTGCTGTATCATTTCAGTCTCCGCCTCTGGCCTTCTCCCCTCTGTGTGTGTCGTTGTCTCTGTACCGTCCCGTGGCCTTCTTATAAGGACACCAGTCATTGGATTTAGGACCTACCCTAAACCAGCATAACCTCATCTTAACTAATCACATCCACAAAGACCCAATTTATAAACGAGGCCACATTTTGAGGTTCTGAGTAAACATGAATTTTGGGGGAACACTATTCGACAGAGGACAATACATATTCATTAAAATTGGCAAGAATTTTTGTTTAGTTCGGTTTAGGTATGCAGAAAAATAAAAATCAGTTCTGAAAGTCAACCAATATTTTCTTATTTAAATATAATGTTTAATTTTGTATCACATAGAAGAGTTCCAGATAGTTTTATTTTGTGTTTATGATTTCTTTGGTTTATCCAGTGAACATTTACTGTATTCAGGCTTTTAGAAACAGCTTGAAGCATAGGCCTTGCCATCCAGGAGACTGATATTTGGCAGAAGGATGGACAAGTAATAGTTTTAATACTCTTTGAGAGATGCTGTGACAGAGGAGACCTCACCTGTGTTGATAATGGGATAAGGTATCACCTGTCTTAAAAAGTAACAGAAATTAGGGTGATAAAACATTCCAGAAAAGAAATAGCATTTTCAAAGACAGAGACACAGAGATGAGAGTATAATTTATTTCATATTTGCAGTTAGTTATTATTAGCAACATAAGTCTCATTTTAATACACTTATATATTAAAATGGGAGTTAACGTGTTGTTTGGAGGATCAATGTATTTGTGACAGAGATTCATCAATCCTATTAACATGAATTGAATTCTACCATTTGTAAAGCACTTTGCTAATTTTCAGTCTCAAATGCAAATCTGAACATATCACACCTGTGCTTAAAACTTTAAAGATGATACATTCCCTATAAAGTCCAAGCTGTTAGTTTAAAATACAATTTCCCCCCACCCATTTTTAACAGGAAGACCTCTTGATAAATGTGATTCCAGAAGGAATCACATCTTTCTTTTCTTTATTCCCATTACATTGTGTGAATATTTATGAAAATATTCCAAAATAAAGTAGATTGTAAGATATTAGCAAGGGGAGGAGGCACAAACTGTTATCTTATTCACCATTGGCATTTCATTAAATAGCAGATTCTCTAAACACAATAAACGTTTGCTGAAGTGAGCTGTTATCAGATATAAATGATGCAGACATAATTTATTCCCTCAGTGAAAACCGAGTACTGTTTGAGGCTGTATAGATTCTTTTATTGGTCAAACAGGACATGATTCTATGGCATCATATTGGGCAGTGTTCTAGGGGTCTAAAAATACATTGAAATAATTGCCAAATATGACAATAGATACCCCAACAGGCCATATAAAGCAAGTAACTGTGTTTCTTTTTCCAACTTAAATATTTCTAGACCTCGTATTATTTCTGGTTAAGATTATTTTAAACCATAATTTCATGAGGCTGCTTCATGGGTTACAAATATAAATTGCTTATCAGAGGAAAAATATACCACTCATTAATTATTTTGGGTTATATACCCAGATTAATGTGAAAATAAAAGTAAATCAATATAAAATAGATTTAATACATATCAAGTTATACAAGATAAAGAGGTAATTAAAATTGAATTGTTATGCTAGTATATTATGTGTGTAGGACATGCTGTTTTCTTAAGTTTTCACGTACATAGATAAAAATAAATAAATTTGGTATGTTGTTAACAGAAATGTTCTCACCATTAAGAGAAATTGAACTTAGATTCAAGCATATGTAATATTCTTTAACTCTTTAAAAAATTTACTTAGTACTGCAATTAAAATACTTTATAGTAAAAAGATGATTTTTAGATATCTAACAGTGGCTCACCTTGGAGGTGATAATGCAGCAACTGATGTATCATCTTTGCAGCAGTCTGATATTTTTGAGATGGTGAAAAAAATATACTGGATCATTTGTGTCATGATCTTTACTTAATTTAATAATGTCAACTTAAAGGTATAAACATTAAACGTATAAACATTACTTAAATGTAATATATTACTGAAAAATTTTGATACTTGATGGGTCTCATTTCTAAATCAATATTTGAGGGTAACATTTCAATAAAAAATACTTAGGACATGAAAAAATAATATTCTCATTTTTCATGTCTATGAGGATATATGTTATCAGCATTTAATTATTTCTTTTGCTTACCTGGAAGTTTAATTTGCTTACCTGGAAGAATTACTGTTGAATCTGTTCAATGACAAAACATGGCAGATGTAACTTTCTGCTTAGGCGCAAGACTGTTGCAAATGGCAGCTACTTCATAGTTTGCAGAATTATTTAATAAGATACTGATTTAGAGTTGCCTTCCCATCATATTGCTACAAAATTTAAATTTGCTCTCAAGAACTTTCAAAATTCAGTTGAAATATAAAATCAGCAGTGTTTATTTAAAAGCAAATTGAAATTACTGGTAGAGAATAATATGCAATTAAACCTGTTTGCAGTTCTGAATTAAGAATAACCATATACTTTGTGGAATAAAAGAAGATGTAATTTTTATTGTACACACTAGTCTAAAGTTTCTTTTACAAAATAATTTTCTAAGAAGGGTAAATATATTAAAAGCAAAGTATACACAAGCATTATGGCAAGTGGTTGAAGAGAAGAAAAAAATAATGAAAGAGAACTATGCTTCAGCATGCTTTATAAATAAGCTATTTTGATTAACACAAAGAGGAGCCGTTTGTGTACTCTATAAGAACTTCAAAGCTAAAAATTTCCCAAGAGATCTTCTAGCCCAATCCCTTATTTTACTAATGAGGAAACCAAAATCCACAGGGTTATGTGACTTGCATAAATGAGTTAATCGCAAACCTAGAAATCCTATGCAGCAATAGCTCTCTCTCTCTCTGACATTTGACACCTCTCTCCTTTTGTTTATTTTTCTTTTCTTCTTCCCTCTCCACAAAGTCTTTTTTATAATCATAGTGATGGTTATAAATAACAGAAAATGTTATTTTGTGGATTCTAATGACTACACAATTGTCTGGCCCATCATTTTTCACTATAAGAGCTTATAAAATGAGGTATCTAGCAAGAAAAATATTTCAATAGTATTGTGCAATCCACATGTCCAATAGGAAAACTTAAGTGACTGGTCTTCTTTATAATGAACTCATTTAAGGACAGCTTGCAAAGAAACACAACTCAAGCTTTCATTGCATTGTGATGAAGAAAGTTTATCAACCTCAGTCAGTACATTTCCTCAGGTAATCTTACCTTCTGAGATATTTTAACTACCTTTACACATATGTTAATTTTTATTTATGTTAGATGATTACAGAAAGTATTAAAGTCTAAGTTATAGTTACACAGCCCATCAACAGTTTACTTATAATCCCTGTTTAATGTGAGGAAAGAGGTAAAATTTAAAACGCTGCAAATATATATAAGATTCTTTTACTAGCTTTCATTCTTGTGTTGTTAGTCTTAATTATCACCTATTTAAATTAGCTTAACTAGGGAGAGAAGAGCAAATATTAATATTTAAGATGCAGTTACCATCCTCATGAATTAAAAGTAACAATATAATAAAATAATTATTTAGTAGGCTGACTTCTAACATTTCACATAGTCTAAATTGCTTTAATTAGAATTCAGTTATTTTAAAACATGAAGTGATTTTATTCCCATTAGAAAAGTATCAGATTTTTTATAGTTAGGCTTATAAAGAATTATCATTATTGTTTAACTTATTTTTTATATTTCTAAATGAATACATATATATATATATATATATATATATATGTACTCATGCACAAAATAGTGTCATGTTAATCTCTTTAGCCGTTCATTCTTGTTTCCATGGACCGGGAGGAGTTACAGAAGTTGCCCTGTGTTCCCCTTCACTCACAGTTATTCGTGGAATAATCTCAGAGAGAAAAGAAGACAGGTAACCTCGCCCAGTCTCTTTGTAAACATTCTGAATTTTGAACCCCAAAGCATCCCCAAATAGTGATCTTTCCTAGGAGGAAAGTCCTCATCTATGGCCTGTTTTGAGCAGGATGTCTCTGTTTTAGGTTACCTGTGATAAACACACTTGGCATCTCTGATTTATAATCCTGGCCTCCTGAAAAATAACTCATAAGGTAGGTGTCCATTGAAGTACTAAAGGGAAATGTTTCATAACCTACATGCTTTTGTGTGCAGTAATAAACTGCATACCTTGTCAGAGACCTTCCTATTACTCTAGACCCGAGGCACTCTGCAGCGTGGATCAGATCCCTCCTTGCTTTGCGTGGCCCTCTGCTTTAATTGTCTCTTCTTCATCCTGTTGGTGGGTGGGGGGAGTTATGGGGATGGCTGATCCCCCGACACCTGACACAGGACAAATGAGACTCACAGCGTTTATTGGTCACAGGTAATCACAGCCTTTGGGACAAAGTCATCTCACAGCTTCCAGGGCCACAAGGGGGTTGTATTTGGGAACAGAGTGAAAGCCAGACACTGTGCGGGGTAGGTTTTGTAGTATAAAGAAGGTTGTCTGTCCCGTGGCTCCACCGGAGGATATGGTTGGTTTGTTTAAACATTTCTGTGGGGTGCAGGGAACTGAAGCGCGATACTCAGCGATAAGTAGGGACTGCATGCTTCGTCCCTGAGAGAAGAGTTTCTGGATTAGGTGACCTGCTACGTGGGAGCAAAGTTGGGAGGCGAGTTTGCAGTTAGGCCATTTGAGAGCCCCTGGCTTTTCCCACATGTCAAGGCACAAATAACATCGGGCCTTACTTTTAGGCTTTGTACCATAGCTTCTTGATTTCTTACTTCCTGGAATCATTGTTAACCTTAGGTTTTAGATAATACCTTTGATTTGTGAAAATCTGATTTAACAATCTGATTCTAATATCATTATATAGAATGTATTAATTACCAGCTTTAGTCAAATCGACAACATGCAAAACCCCATGCAACGTACTTTCTTCTCTGTATCAACCTACTATTTATCGTGTTATTTAAAAGTTCGTGTTATTTTAAATTTGCTGTATGAGCCGTATTTGTGTATCATAAAAAAATTAATCTGGAAAACAGACCAGTAGCTTCCTTAAACTTACTTTGAAATGTAAATATTTTAATATTAAGGGAAAAAGAAAAGCTTCTTTCTCGTGGCATTGAACTTATATAGAAAAGATAATTATTTTCCTCAAATCACTTTATAAGGTGTTTCTATATTTCAAAGGACAGGGTGAAAATATCACCGAGCTCACTCTCATTAGAGTTTGATTCTGAGCACAGCTGTTTTTAATAGCCCATCTCATTAACTCTTACTCCAAAATTCAATATGTTGTGTCCATCTATTACAGGGATATTTTTGTTCACCCAAGTTCACTGATGCTAAAATTAACAAACAAAAAGCAAGTTTGCTATTTTTTGCAACAAAACCTATACCCAATGAGTGACCCAGAAGTATGTCTGAGGAATAGAGTGAGAAAAGGGAGTTTAATTCATCCTTCAGATGAGCTTTTTCAACAATGTTAAAGTTAAAATGTGCTACAAGTTCATTTAAGACCATGCTTTAAAAGAAGTTCTCTGAAGTCCAGGTCATGAGCAGACTAGAGAATGCAATGCGTTTCCTCTTTTGTCACCCAACAGTGTAAACTTAGCCTGGACTTGTCCAAGGACTGCTTAACCTGACAGTAGAAGCTGCCCCACCTTACCTCATTACTGTCAGTTTTTTATAATGTAGGCCACTCTTTCTCTTTCATTCTGCATTTTTCTTGTTCGTATATCTTCTTTCTAAAATAATAAATAAATGTTTTAAAACAAATCATATTTTATACTTTGTCCAAGGTGGATATCGGTATAGATCAAGATTTGTCATCCTTGGCATTGTCAATGTTTGTTGCCAGATAATTCTTTGTTGTGGGGGAGGACGAAGCTGTTTTGTGCATTGTAGAATCTTTTGCAACATCCCCAGCCTCTACTCACTAGATGCTAGGAGTACAACATACTTTCTTCAGTTGTGACAAGCGAAATTGACTCCAGATATTGCCAAGTGTCTTGGAGGGATAAAATTGTCTCTGGGTAAGAAATGCTGGCATAGATGGTACTTAGGTACACATACAAGTGTCACCTTGTAATTGGTTCATTACCAATTAGAAACTATGTTAGATACTATGAAAGAAAAATGACACATTGTAAGAATTGACTCAATATTCATTTAATTTATATTTTAGTGCCTGTTATATGCAGAAAGCATATCCTACATGCTAAAATTTTCTTAAACTTTATATTGATAAGGACAATAGTTATGGTATTAAAGTATGCCTGCATATACAGATCTTTCGTGCAGGAACTGTGGATGAAAACACTCTTATATCACCTTATCAGCGTAAATATTGCAAAGAAAAAATGACCCCTTGAATTCTCAGATCTTTTTTCTGTGCCATTCATAGAGAAGCATGCAAAATTTCTTTAAAAATTTTTAATTCGAGTGATTTTATTTAGAGTAATTCCAATTCCTTTTTCTTTTACCATTAGTTGTATCATTTTTTCAACTAGGATCGATTTGAATCTATACTCTCCTTTGGTTAATCTTACATTTTCCTTATTGTGAATTTAAGTTTGGGATCAAGATGAGATTGGCCCTTCCGCACAGTTTCAGCCGAGAATTATTTATATGGCTGTTCCTTTGCATTTTACTTGTGACAATGCACTATTAAAAATAACAAATATTATGGAATGTACTTTGCTAATAGATTGCAAACTTATATTGTTTTCATATGCTCCATTCACTTTTGAGAGAAACATTAACCTTAATGTATAACATGAAGGCTGATTTTCTCTAAAACAGAGCAAATAAGTAAATAAACAAATAAATAAAATAGAAGCTTTGTCCTACTTCTTAGCCTCCTCTTCAAAGGAGTCTATATCTACTAATTAAGGGTGAAGGCTTGATTTTGCATTTTTGCACTTTTAATAACACTTTCATTGACCATGTAACGCCACTTAACATCACATGACATGTTGAATGTGTCAACAATGCCAGTCCAGTCTTTCCAATCCATGTAAAATACTGTGTACCCTTACTCCTGTCTCGTAAGGTCTTATAAGAAATAGAATGATACAAATGAATGCTCTTCAGATTTTGAGGGTGAAGTCACTATATCATCTGAATCATGTTTATTCAGAGATGGAAATGGGCATAATATGTAAATAGGGTACAAATATCTTCTATCTAAAGTTCAAACAATTACTTTAGGAGTGTATGCTGTTAAATTGGTTTGTCTGATGTTTTTATTGTTTTTAAATTAAACTGAACAAGTCAAAGAGCTATTTCAATAACTCTAAGCCCCCTCAATTTGGTACACATAATTAAGTTACTTAGTAATGATCTTGACCACAAAATTGGGGTGGGGGATATATGGGAATTTTAATACACATACATACACATTTTTTTTGATGGGGGGGACAAGTAAATAAAATAGATATTCTTGACCATGATCTTATTTCTATTTATATGTTGGGTTCACATTTCAAAATTAAGTATATTATTATGCCCATGCTTGCTTTTTAATTGAGGAAATAGAGGGTGATTTGGTTAACTAAGCTACCATTTGTTAGGTTGATTCCCACTAGCTTGAATCAAAAATATATCTGGTGGGAAAAACTAGAACTAGAAGCTGAATAATAACTAGCATTTATTGAGTGTGTCTGGCTCATAGTGTTGTATCCATTTATATGTGTTACGAATGCCAAAAAATAGATAATTAAACTCTCATTTTGCAAATGAGAAAACCAAAGTTGAAGAAACAAAGTAACTTACCCTCATATCAAGTAATGCCACTTTAACTTTTGTCTTTTCACCAAAATATGTTGCCTCTTGAAGGCAGCATAAAATCAGAGTATAACAAAATCATAGTAAGGATGGTTATAATCACAATTA
>NW_012153618.1:4596393-4597866 GCF_000956105.1 Propithecus coquereli | reverse complement strand
TCATAGGAAAAGAATCAGTGTAATATCTCTGTATTATTGTGATTCACATGTCACAATTTATCTCTGAATATTATGTAGAATGCTCAGGGTAGTAATAATTCGAAGAATTATTCACAATGTCACTCACAATGTCACTCTTTAGTTTTGAACAAAATATGCATGTGCAGAGATTATGTGTGTTAACCACACTTTGAACTATAACATTATCCTTTACAATAAGGGATATGGTATAATGAAAAGAGATGGCTCTTTGGGTTTAAATACAAAATAAACGCCACGTTTACTTAATAGGTGATTTGAGATGGTTGCTTAAGCTTTTCAAATCCCCACTTTGCCGCTTCACAATGGAAGTAATAGTGCTTATTCCATAGATTTGTCATGGGGATTAAATTAGGTAATAAACGTAAAGGGCTTAACTCAGTAGCTGGTTCAAGGTAAGCATTCATAAATATTAGCTATTATTATTGTTGCTGTTGTTCACATTTCCTACTTCTTCCCTTTGATGACACATAGGATACTTTGAAACTGTTTATTTCCTATATTTTAACTCTCAGATGAATTTTATTATCCGGCAGCTGTTCTTGCACTCACAAGAAAACATGCCTTAAACATTAATTAAGCATCAAAAATGAGGTCTTCATTCTAACACAGAGTAATAATGATTTTCTAGAAGGAGTTGCCTTCAGACAAAAAATTAATTTATAGTACTCAGAAAAGGGGTTCTCTGCAATGATTGACTTTTAAGAAGAGCAGAGGCTAGGCGTTGTAGAGTCAGAAAATGTCTAGAGGCGTCCAGCCTCTTGAGTATTTTCCGGTCCAGACACTCAGTTTGCAGATGAAGAACTAAGAACTTCCTGAAAGAGGAAATGCATCCCCTGAGACCACCCCACAAGGCACTAGCAGCAGAACCGTGTTGGGTGGGGTTTTAGTGCTTAGTCCACTACTCTTCCAGTATATTATGTTAAAGGTGACATGTATGTATTTGAATTCAATCCATAGGTGTGTGTTGGGTCTAGCATTCTGCCTTCCATACAGTAGATAGTCTTGAAATATATTTGAAAGAATAAATCCCTGTGTTATCTATCAAAAATATAAAATTAGTTTGTTGGGAAGAAACAAGCAATTACTCAGCGAAGTACACTAGAGGTTAATTATGAAACCACAGGTAAGAGACATGCTGGGACTCCTGTATATACGTGGACGTTTTGCTAACACATAGTTAAGGGTGAGGAGCTAATGAAAATCTCAGGGTTTTTCTTTTTTTTCTGATCATGAAAAGAATTGTTGCAAACCCAGTGGAACTAAGAAGGGGTATATTGGGCCCAGGGAAGTGGAGAATGTTTGTGCTTCACTATTTTTAAATCATAAATCAATTCATGGGGGAATCAGGAACTCAAGGCAAAAATGTCTAATAATTAACACAGAGTTGAGCATAAGGAATTAAAGGCACGTATATTTGCCAAAAAGGCTCAG
>NW_012153618.1:4576098-4594393 GCF_000956105.1 Propithecus coquereli | reverse complement strand
GTAATTTGTCGTTTGCCAACCGACTAGTCAGTGGCAGACACAGAATTGAACTCACGTGTCTGTCATGTGGATAAATTTTTCTCCTTATATTCCACTGCTTTTATGTTCAGTTTACCCTATATCCTAAACTTTTATGAGGAATTAATTATGCTTTACTGGTGTATCAAATCCATTACCCATTTCTTGAAGACATGAACTGTATTTTATAAAAAATACCTATTCTCAGTACCCAAAAAATGTAAATTGCACAAAAGAGGTACTTATTTTTGAGTTGATTGTTTACAAGGGTAAAGGATTACAAATATCCTCCTGACTTCATTTATATTTCAGTGGACATTAAAGGCAAGAGTCTTCAAAAAATAAACGGGCAATTTTATCATAATTTTGACTCATATTTTTAAATATTTATCTACTTTCCAAACCCTAAAGCATAAGAAAGGTGGGAAAGGGAACTTTATAAGGGAGCACATTGCAAGTTAATTCAGCAGTCTAAGAGCAAAACCTTGACATCTGCAACTGGAACTTGATGTACAAAATGTAGAAGGCAACAAAGGTCACGTTGACCTATTATTTAAGTAGAAGACAGAAAAAAGTTTTCTCAATGATCCATAACTGTGCTTTAAACTGAACTAAAGGTATCAGTAGACTGTAAGCTTCAGAACATCATTGACAGTTCTAAGGTTATTTAATTCGGTTCTGTTACCAGTACAGCCAAGACATGAGAGGACTTAAAATCCCGCATCTACTTGTCAAAACCAGGATGAGAACATTGCAGGTAACAAAACACATTGCTGCCTCCCATTGCTCTTGGTCAACTGAAGTTGCTTCATAGATGGGCTTTCCTTATTATAAAACTGAACAGCATATCATGTCGAAAGTTGTTTTTGCCTTGTAGATATATCTGGTAAAGATTTTTAATTTATTCAGGATATTTTGACATATTGGATTTTATAACTTCTATTTAAACTTTATAGGAAATCATGGATTTCCTAACATCCTTGCTGTATTCAGTCCCAATTATAACTTGTAAGTGTTCACAGAAAATCTAACTAGTTTTTCTTACTGAGAAACTGAAATTGAGCAAAGTTCATAAACTCATAATACTGGGAGAAGAGTCGAGATGAAATATATTGACATAAATAATTAAACAAGTTCACTTTCCCTAATATCAAGCATGGCGGGTATTTTTTTGTTATTTAGAAGACCACATGATAGACTCTGTCTTAGTTCAGGTTGCTATAAAATACCATAAAATGGATGGCTTATAAACAACAGAAATGTATTCCTCATTGTTCTGGAGGCTGGAAGTCTAAGAGCATTATGCTAACATGGTTGAGTGTAGGTGAGGGCTGACTTCCAGATTGTAGACTGACAATTTCTTATTGTGTCCTCATATGAGAATGAGCTAGCTCTCTGGTCTCTTATAAGGACACCAATCCTGTTCCTGAGGGCTCCACCCTCATGAGCTAATTAACTGATAAAGCCCCCCCTCAAGTGCTATTATACCAGGGATTAGATTTCAACCTATGGATTTTGGTAGGAGACATAAATATTCAATCATTTAACCCCAGTGAGAATGACTTTTATCAAAAAGTTCTAAAACAATAGATTCCGGTGTGGATGCAGAGAGAAAGGAACACTTATACACTGTTGGTGGGACTGCAAACAACCTCTATGGCAAATAGTGGAGATTCCTCAAAGAACTAAAAGTTAGACCTACTATTCGATCCAGTAATCCCACTACTGGGTATTTACCCAAAGGAAAAAAAGCCGTTTTATCCAAAAGGCACTTGAATGTTTATTGCAGCACAATTCACAATCGCAAAGATGTGGAATCAATCCAAATGCCTATCAATTCATGAGTGGATTAATAAAATGTGGTATGTGTATACCATGGAGTACTACTCAGCCATAAAAAATTAATACCTTTGAAAAAATCTAGATGGAACTGAAGACCATTCTCCTAAGTGAAGTATTGCAAGAATGGAAAAACAAGCACCATATGTACTCACTATTAAATTGTAACTAACCGATCAGCACTCACATGCATAGATGGAAGTAAAACTCAACAGAAATCAAGCAGGTGGGAGGGGGAAGAGGAGATGGGTGAGATCAAACCTAACAGGTACAATGTACACTATCTGGGTGATGGACACACTTATAACTTTGATTCAAGCAGTACAAAAGCAATCCATGTAACCAAAGCATTTGCACCCCCATAATATTCTGAAATCAAAAAAAAAAGAATTCAGCCCATAACAGACTAGATCTATTAAGGGTCAAGAAGAGTTTATTACTATTACAAAGAATTGCATTTTATCATAATTCTTTTTCACTAATATGCTACAGTATTTATAATGTAAGTGTGACTAATCAAAAAACCCACCTGTCCTACGTAATTCACGTGCCCGTAAGAAGAGATAGTCACAACACTCTCTAGAATACAAATCTTGGATCCAACAGATACTATTTCACTTTGAGCTAATTAATTTTTGAGAGTCAAACTCCCATCCTTAATGAGGCAAAAAGAGAGTCTTCATTAGTTAAAAGAGAATAATCACAACGAGCATTATTTAGACATGTTATGAAGTCTCCTCAGCTCAGTGCCGAGCTCACCCAATACTCTCAAGAAATTGTGGGTTCTCTCCCCTTTCCATTCTGCATAAGTCTCCTATGCTGTGTAGAAAATTGTCACAAACTTCTGCCTTAAAATATACATTTATTATTTCACTCTTTGTACAGACCATGTATCTGCACACGGCTCAGCTGGGTCCTCTGCTCAGGGTCTCACATGCTCAGTGTGTCAGCCTAGGCTGTGGTCTGGATCGAGGCTCAGGCTTCTGCAAACTCAAAACACTGCGGGCAGAATTCGTTTCATCCTAGCTGGGGAGCTCTGGGCGGCTTGCTTCCTCAGAGACAGCAGGAGAGGGAGAGTCTCTGTTGCTTTAGATCTCCAACCTCTATACTCTCTTGTGAAGGGAGCATCTGCTTGAGTCGGGCCCCTTGGGATGGTTACCCTTTTGAGTAACACAAGAGCAGCTAATTAGAACCTGTGAGGGTCAGTTTTATGTGTCCACATGGTAATGCCGTAATCTTCAGTTCACCAATCAAATATTAATCTGGTTGTTACTATGGAAGTATTTTATAGCTGTGATTGACTTCCATAAAAACTTGACTTCAAGTAAAGGAGGTTATCTCCAACAATCTAGGTGATCCTGATCCAAGCAGTTAGAAAGACTTAAGAGCGGAAGTGAAGTCTCCCTGAGAAAGAAGAAATTGCGCCTGGAAGGGCTTCAGGGCTTCTGCCCAAGAGTTTCCAGTCTACCCTTCCTGACAGCCTGGCCTGTGAGTTTCAGACTTCCCAATTCAGTCCCTGTATTGCATAAATCTTAATATATGGATATCCTCCTGGTTCTGTTTCTCCAGTGCGTTCCTAACCGATACAGTATCTTAAATACACCTGTGGGGTCCCCTCACTTTGCCGTACAACACGACCGTAACCACAAGAGCAAACCCGTCAGATTCGCAGGTCCTGCACACACCCGAGGGGCGGGGATTATAACAGTCACCTGGACCAGAGGCAGGGAATCTTGGGGGCAATCTCAAATTCTGCCTTCCATACATTCTCCAATTATCCAGTTTTTCCGTTTCCTTTTTCTAATAAATTCTATTCAGTGGGGAACAAACAGTAAGATTTTCTGGGATGAAAGAGTTAAAAAGCAGTTGGTAGGGAAGAGAAGAGATCACATAAATAGTGGAATGAAAGCTTGATGTGGCACAAAGATTGAGCAAAGTTATAAAAAATTGACCCATTTTGATAATTATAGCATCTACTTGTCAAAACCAGGATGAGAACATTGCAGGTAACAAAACACATTGCTGCCTCCCATTGCTCTTGGTCAACTGAAGTTGCCTCATAGATGGGCTTTCCTTATTATAAAACTGAACAGCATATCATGTCGAAAGTTGTTTTTGCCTTGTAGATATATCTGGTAAAAATTTTTAATTTATTCAGGATATTTTGACATATTGGATTTTATAACTTCTATTTAAACTTTATAGGAAATCATGGATTTCCTAACATCCTTGCTGTATTCAGTCCCAATTATAACTTGTAAGTGTTCACAGAAAATCTAACTAGTTTTTCTTACTGAGAAACTGAAATTGAGCAAAGTTCATAAACTCATAATACTGGGAGAAGAGTCGAGATGAAATATATTGACATAAATAATTAAACAAGTTCACTTTCCCTAATATCAAGCATGGCGGGTATTTTTTTGTTATTTAGAAGACCACATGATAGACTCTGTCTTAGTTCAGGTTGCTATAAAATACCATAAAATGGATGGCTTATAAACAACAGAAATGTATTCCTCATTGTTCTGGAGGCTGGAAGTCTAAGAGCATTATGCTAACATGGTTGAGTGTAGGTGAGGGCTGACTTCCAGATTGTAGACTGACAATTTCTTATTGTGTCCTCATATGAGAATGAGCTAGCTCTCTGGTCTCTTATAAGGACACCAATCCTGTTCCTGAGGGCTCCACCCTCATGAGCTAATTAACTGATAAAGCCCCCCCTCAAGTGCTATTATACCAGGGATTAGATTTCAACCTATGGATTTTGGTAGGAGACATAAATATTCAATCATTTAACCCCAGTGAGAATGACTTTTATCAAAAAGTTCTAAAACAATAGATTCCGGTGTGGATGCAGAGAGAAAGGAACACTTATACACTGTTGGTGGGACTGCAAACAACCTCTATGGCAAATAGTGGAGATTCCTCAAAGAACTAAAAGTTAGACCTACTATTCGATCCAGTAATCCCACTACTGGGTATTTACCCAAAGGAAAAAAAGCCGTTTTATCCAAAAGGCACTTGAATGTTTATTGCAGCACAATTCACAATCGCAAAGATGTGGAATCAATCCAAATGCCTATCAATTCATGAGTGGATTAATAAAATGTGGTATGTGTATACCATGGAGTACTACTCAGCCATAAAAAATTAATACCTTTGAAAAAATCTAGATGGAACTGAAGACCATTCTCCTAAGTGAAGTATTGCAAGAATGGAAAAACAAGCACCATATGTACTCACTATTAAATTGTAACTAACCGATCAGCACTCACATGCATAGATGGGAGTAAAACTCAACAGAAATCAAGCAGGTGGGAGGGGGAAGAGGAGATGGGTGAGATCAAACCTAACAGGTACAATGTACACTATCTGGGTGATGGACACACTTATAACTTTGATTCAAGCAGTACAAAAGCAATCCATGTAACCAAAGCATTTGCACCCCCATAATATTCTGAAATCAAAAAAAAAAAGAATTCAGCCCATAACAGACTAGATCTATTAAGGGTCAAGAAGAGTTTATTACTATTACAAAGAATTGCATTTTATCATAATTCTTTTTCACTAATATGCTACAGTATTTATAATGTAAGTGTGACTAATCAAAAAACCCACCTGTCCTACGTAATTCACGTGCCCGTAAGAAGAGATAGTCGCAACACTCTCTAGAATACAAATCTTGGATCCAACAGATACTATTTCACTTTGAGCTAATTAATTTTTGAGAGTCAAACTCCCATCCTTAATGAGGCAAAAAGAGAGTCTTCATTAGTTAAAAGAGAATAATCACAACGAGCATTATTTAGACATGTTATGAAGTCTCCTCAGCTCAGTGCCGAGCTCACCCAATACTCTCAAGAAACTGTGGGTTCTCTCCCCTTTCCATTCTGCATAAGTCTCCTATGCTGTGTAGAAAATTGTCACAAACTTCTGCCTTAAAATATACATTTATTATTTCACTCTTTGTACAGACCATGTATCTGCACACGGCTCAGCTGGGTCCTCTGCTCAGGGTCTCACATGCTCAGTGTGTCAGCCTAGGCTGTGGTCTGGATCGAGGCTCAGGCTTCTGCAAACTCAAAACACTGCGGGCAGAATTCGTTTCATCCTAGCTGGGGAGCTCTGGGCGGCTTTCTTCCTCAGAGACAGCAGGAGAGGGAGAGTCTCTGTTGCTTTAGATCTCCAACCTCTATACTCTCTTGTGAAGGGAGCATCTGCTTGAGTCGGGCCCCTGGGATGGTTACCCTTTTGAGTAACACAAGAGCAGCTAATTAGAGACCTGTGAGGGTCAGTTTTATGTGTCCACATGGTAATGCCATAATCTTCAGTTCACCAATCAAATATTAATCTGGTTGTTACTATGGAAGTATTTTATAGCTGTGATTGACTTCCATAAAAACTTGACTTCAAGTAAAGGAGGTTATCTCCAACAATCTAGGTGATCCTGATCCAAGCAGTTAGAAAGACTTAAGAGCGGAAGTGAAGTCTCCCTGAGAAAGAAGAAATTGCGCCTGGAAGGGCTTCAGGGCTTCTGCCCAAGAGTTTCCAGTCTACCCTTCCTGACAGCCTGGCCTGTGAGTTTCAGACTTCCCAATTCAGTCCCTGTATTGCATAAATCTTAATATATGGATATCCTCCTGGTTCTGTTTCTCCAGTGCGTTCCTAACCGATACAGTATCTTAAATACACCTGTGGGGTCCCCTCACTTTGCCGTACAACACGACCGTAACCACAAGAGCAAACCCGTCAGATTCGCAGGTCCTGCACACACCCGAGGGGCGGGGATTATAACAGTCACCTGGACCAGAGGCAGGGAATCTTGGGGGCAATCTCAAATTCTGCCTTCCATACATTCTCCAATTATCCAGTTTTTCCGTTTCCTTTTTCTAATAAATTCTATTCAGTGGGGAACAAACAGTAAGATTTTCTGGGATGAAAGAGTTAAAAAGCAGTTGGTAGGGAAGAGAAGAGATCACATAAATAGTGGAATGAAAGCTTGATGTGGCACAAAGATTGAGCAAAGTTATAAAAAATTGACCCATTTTGATAATTATAGACCCAGTGCCCAAAACCCTTTAGTTGCTAATCTCAAAGTTGTTTCCTTGCTCTCATTTTCTGTTCTCTAGTATTTGAACCTGGCCTTTTGGGTCCTCATAAAGCTGTCCAGTAGAACTTTCTGCAATGATGGAAATGGTGTGCTCTCCAGTATAGTAGCCACTAGCCACCTGTAGCTATTAAACACTTGAAATGTGGCAATTGTGACTATGAAATTGAATTTTTAATTTTATTTTAAGTAATTTAAATTTAAGCTTAAATAGCCATATTTGGCGAGTGGCTGCAGTATTGGACAGCACAGCTCTGGCGGTGTAATCTGTCCATCACAACTGGACTTCTACAGGAAACTTGACAGCTTGGCTATAAATAACAGCTGCAATATGTCTGAAGTTTCAGCATTTGCGTTATTAATATGAACCCAATAAACAAATTACCTGATAAGCTCTTTTCAACCTGAAACGAAATAGAACAGTTCAATGCTACTCTTTCTGAATATTGTAATTTTATGTGCTTTGCTTTTTGCTTTAAAGAAAATACATTGTACCCCAGCTACAACCAGAGATAGAAATGAACTGTATGACATGATCTCTTTTGAAATGACAGTCTTTTGAGAGGGACCAAATAGTCAAAATAGTCAAATAAAAATGTAAACAGGTACAAATGTAGATGCAGAAAAAGCACATTTGTGTTAGGGGAAAAATGACCTATCAATTCTAAAACATATATGGTTAACCCATTTTCAAGATTCAAATACTCTGAAGAATGTTATGATAACTCCACCTGTCAATGGATCCACTGTTTGGGGAACTCTGAGATTCCCAACTGAAAGTCTAGCCGCCGGAAGCTGGGCCATGGGGAGCTCAGAGGGACTGCTACCACAGCTGACCTGAAACACAGATCACCCCGCGCTAGGGTTTTAGCGTTTGATTTCTGCATAGCCTACCTGTAATTCCACCCTAATGTGGAACTCTGGGGGAATTTAAAGGGCTTTGCACTTGTCATTAAAATGGAAGAGTCTTACAGTCATGCCAGGGAGTGGAGGAGGCAGGAGTGCAAGGGCTGGGAAGGATGTGTAGGGTCCATGGCTTTTATGCCCTTCTTAAACCCCAGATTACATGCTAGGCAGCTGTCAGTCAGCCCATACTAATTTCTCTTGAATGTAGTCACATTGGGGGCTGAAGGGCATAGGAATTATATGAGAAGGATTCTCATTTAGGATTGATTTATATCAGAACACAATTAAAAACTAAACAGCAGAGACCTCTGTTTTCAAAAGCAGCATAACCAAAGGAAACTTAGCCCTGGCAGCATTTTTTGTGCGTGTGTTTGTTTTTCCTCAGTCTCAGGCTCTGTGTGTGTGATTTGACCTCTCTTTTCTCCCAGGGCCTCATTATATCTCCCTACATGTCTTCATCTCTCTGGGACTCTTGCTCGACCTCTTCCAGCTGTTCGACCGTAGTCACATCCCTTGTATTTTTTCTGTGTAAAGCAATTCAGCCGGCCTTCTGATGGACGCTCTGGGGCTTATCATTTCATCTGCAAATGGCCCATCAAAGTGTTCAGCTGTTTAAATCTCCATAAGAGAAATTTTCCATCAACGTTTTTAAAATAGTGGATTTTTCTTCTTTCTCACAAGTAATTAGGAGATATGGTCAAAATTATTCTGCTAACAGAAAGCAGATTATCCGGAAGAAAGGATGTATACGTTCCTTCAGCCACACTTGGTGGGAACCACAGCAGGACTGTCCTGTGCGTCATTCAACAAGCAGGAGACGCATCCTTCTATCGTACCATTTATATCATGCTTTAATTATCTCTCTACGTGACTGCAGCCCCCAAATACGAAATGAGTTCCTGATGGCAGAAAAGGTTTCATATCAATTTTTGTAACCCCAGGCCCTCGTATGCTGCCTGGCACCTAATTACAGCAATCAATGAATGCTTAATAGGGTCATCATTCATTTAGAAAATATTCCCCGGCCATGTGTGAGAAAGTGACAGTTAAGCCGAGGTCTGTGAAATGAGTAAGAATGAGCCGTGCGAAAGAGAAGACAAAGGTAGGTCTACGGCAGTAGCATGGAATGAGCTAGTGAGTTAAGGAATAACTGAACAATATCAGTGCATATTGTACTTGGCAGGGGCTAAAAATTGTTTCAGATCATTCTTGTGAGTTCTGGCCATCTGTATGAACAACTTTTGTTTGGTCTTAATAGTACTCGTTTATTCAATAAAAAGTACTGAGGACCAACCATGTGCTAAGGGCTGGGGGTGTGCCCATGGTATCATGGTGAGGAGAGAAGCCAGTCTCTGCCTTTGCTGGGGACAGTGGCATTAAAGATCTGCACAACGGAGACAGCGTTGCAGCTGTGCTCATCCTTGAGGTGGAGGTTCCCTGAGGGGAATAATGGCCGACAGTAATGCGGCTTCAGTAGGGAGCTAAGGAAGAACTTGCCCGAGGAGGCGATGGGTGAGTTGAGGTAGGAGCAATGTTCCAACTAGATGAAAGAGCGTAAACAAAGTTCTAGGGGAAGAAAGTCGGTTGATGTGGCTGCAGCACAGAGAAGGGCAGTTTGGTATGAAATGAGGCAGCAGAGTCGGGGGCACCCTAATAGCACATGGCTTTATGAGCCGTGCTGCTGACTTTTGGTTTTGATTCTATTAGAAGCACAAAGAGATGCCACTGAAGTGTCTGAAGCCAAAAGTGCGTGTGTTGGGGGTGATGGGCAAGGGGGAAGCGTGGCATGATCGTGTCTGTTTTGTGTAAGCCTTGCTCTGGCTACGGTGTAGAAAAGAAACCTGACAGCAGCAGGAGAGGACTTGGGGATGCCAGTCGGTGGGAGATGGCTGTAGTTTAGGTGAGCAGAGTGGGAATAAGGGGCAGGATTTAAGAGATGCTAGAAGGTAAAAATCTGCAAGATTTTGTAATGGATCGAATATGGATTGTTGTAGAAAAAGTGCTGTAAATGACTCCCAGGTGTCTGTCTGGCCTGACCAGCTATTGGACAATGTCATGCACAAGGGTAGGGACTGATGGCAGAGAATCAGATTTAAAAGAGGGATCACAAGTTTGTTTTTTAAACTTAAATTCGAAGTGCCTTTACAGCATCCACAAGGTATGTGGACAACTGGATAAAAGAGTAGAGAACTCAGTGTGGATAGGCCTAGCAACCAACTTGTGATTCAGCTCTGCGTAGAGGAGCTAATTGAAGCCGTATTTGGATGAGATCACCTAGCAAGTGAACACAGAGTGAGAAGAGCAGAGCACCCAAGATTCATCCGTGAGAACACCGAAATCTAATGGCTGAATAATGGAACGTAACTTTCAAAGCAGACTGAGAATGAACGGCAGATGGGAAATCAAGAGGGATGTGACAAGAGCATGCCAGGGGGATGGACATGGGCGCCAGTGATGACCGCTGCTAGGAGATCACGCAAAATGAGGACTGAACTAAATCATTAAAGCTGAAGTTGATAGTGATCTTAGTATGAATCGTTTGTCGGAGTGACGGGAATTGAAACCAAAGTGATGTGACTTCAGGAGTATGTGAAGGTTTAGGAGATAGAGTCAGAAAGTTCACAGTGGCACTTCCAAATTGAACATAGAATCATAGAATAGAATAAGGATGAGGTGATTAATTTGTTCCTTTAGACAGTTTTCTTTTGGAACCAAGAAGGTTAATTAAATTAACCTATCATTAGTTCTTAGTGTGTGATGCCTTAGTAGCTATTCTGTTCTATAGAATTTAGTTCATCCTGTTAGTCCTGGATGAGGAACCTGAGATAAGATCCAACATTCTCAGTGGCCTTCCCCCAAAACCAACATGTTTCCCTGAAATCATTCTGCTTCCCTTCTTTTGGTGTTTCCAGAGATCTCCATCTGCTCTTCCATTTATCGTCTCCTTGATTTTCTTGGATGGTGTTCTTGGTTGGCCTATGCCATGGGTTTAGATAGGCAAGTGACCATATTCCCCTTCCCCCTGACAGATGATGTGTATCATTTGGCTACGAAAAATATTTGCTCATCACCTCCTGTCTGCATATGGCACTGCTACCAACCCATCTTTTCCTCACCATCCTCACCTCTGTTCAGTGTTCCCTGCTACCTTTTCTATTTATATGTTTGGTCAATTGACATTTTAAAAATTATATCAATAGTAGTTTCATCATAGAGCAGCATTTCTTCATGTTCATAATTTAAAAGGCCCATCAGATGTAGAAATTTTTTTTTTCCTTGCTTGGTTCCAAATACCTTGTCTGGAAACTTTTGTAAGTGTAATGATATGAATAAATAGAAATGTGCCAGTAAAACAAAATACAAATCGGATTAAAACTAAAAATTGATATTTTAAATAATATTATTTTGGTTCCTTAAGATAAAATTATACCGTAGATCCAGAGGTTTATGTTTTGTCTTATTTTATTGAGAATAAGTTTCTACTGAAAGTGACATTACAGTCAAGAATTCTCAAAACCTGCAGGTGTGAGATTCAATGCTTGATCTATTCTAATAGCCGTGCTTATCACAACTGAAGCTGTTTTGCTCCTTCTGAAGCATTTTTTATTCTTCTATCTGAAGACAATACATTTGTATATAATATAACCAAGCTCTTTGAGGGCACACATTATGGATGAGCATTATATTGAGAGATTAAGATATGGATGTCTGGTCCATTTTAGGAAGTTGTCAGATGTCGGGAGTATACACAGTGGTGTTTGTTATTCTCTGTTGAATATATGAAAGTTTTAAAATAATCCTTCATAGTTATGAAACTTCTAAGTTAGCTATAGTGCAAAGAGAATAAAAATCAAGTCATAAATCTTATAAATAAATACTTATTTATATTAATTGATATGTATTTTATGTGGGTAAATAATATTTGTATATTTGGCTGAAATTACTGGGTGAGAGGTATTATTATATTATTCTTATACCATGTGCTCATTTAACCTAGGGCCTGTGTTCTCTTGACTGCCACATTGCTACAACATCCTTTGTTTTTATGCACCCATTTATCTAAAACTTAAGAAGTTCCCATGGCAGGTGGTGATATGAACTGCAAATGGTATCGTAAATTTCACCTCCCAGCTTTACCCAGCACAAAAGCTTTATTGTAAGAAATCTGGCCTCTCTTGCTATTTTGAGGGTAATATTGGGGAATTAGTAAGGTCATATTCAAAAAGCATTCCAGACTAACAATAATAATAGTATTTGGATCCATGAAATACCATAAAGTTTTTAATATGATATTTTTAAATGAAATAAATTTCTAAGTGAAATCAGTTGTGACTTTCAAAGCAATTTGTAACGTGCTGCATTTTCATTGGTGAAGAAAAGTATGTGGGTTTTGATCATGAAAAAAATTTAAGAACTCAACCAAAGATGTCTGGATGTTGTTCCTTGTTACTTCTCCCTGTTGGTGTAAATTTCATTAATATTATGGATGACGTGAATGAATAATATGTAATATTTCGGCTGTTTATATTTTCTACTTCAAGAGAAGTTCTGTCTTTACTACCAAAAAGAATGCAAGGTTTATAATTTAGGAAACAAGAAGAAGAAAAACAGCACCATCAAGGTCAAACTAGCTATTTGCATTTTAAAATTGCTAGTTCTCTTCTAATGGCAGGTACTACAAATGTAGAGCAATAAACTGTCAGCTAGCAACAGTGTATTAGTTTCCTGGCTTTTTTCTTTTTCTAAACACAGCTGCTGCTTTTCCTCCCATAGATACTATGAAATTAGATGTTTTAATTGAGTTAGTTAGAAAATATTTTTTCATTCGGCTTCTTAAAATAATAAAACTAATTTCAATCTGAGAAAATAGAATTTTCTCATCCTTACATAATTTTTTCATTGTTTTCCAATTTAGCCATATTGTTTCTACAACTCAGATTTTAATCTTTTTGTTTTTTACTGATATAAACTATTTTAAAAGATTAATTTTTATCCTTTTTTCCTTAGATAAACCACATTTGCATCTTTAGTTGTATAATTATGAGTGGCCCTAATATCTTTCACTTAGGTGTTTGAAGAAAGTGAATGCACTTATGATTAGTTGTACATGCAATTTGTTTTTCATTTGCACATTTTATTCAGTGCAAGCAAAAGCTGGTCTTATGATTTTCCCTGAAACTTCACAAAAGAAAAACACTCGAAGCAACAATGGTGATGGCCAATTCTGTATTCTTAGATTGAAGCAAGATTTCCATATTTCCCGAAACTTAATCTAATAGCAAAATATTTTCTGATTTTTTCCTCCAATCTTTTGTCATTATTGTCAATGGAGACATACCAAATGCACATATGTATGCAGCTTCCATTTTGGCTACTATCTAGATAGGCAGCCCAGTGTAATGGTTGAGTGCAAAAGTTCTGTGAAGCCAAACTAGCTTTGCACCCCAGCCCTGAGATTTTCTAGCCGCCGTGGGCAGGTTACTTAACCTCTCTGTGCCTCAGTTCTCTCACCTGCAAATGGGAATAATAATAATAGTACCTATACCAAAGAGTTGTTATGGAGGATTAGATGAGTTAGTATTTGTAAAGGTCCTGAAACATATAGCAGGTGCTATATAAATGTAAAATGCATACAATTAAAATATGGCTACAATATACACATATTACTGATGGAGAAATAGATACATACAGAAATATATGACATTGTTTACCCCTCTTTATTATCTTCTGTATTCTCAGGCTTTTTGTTACCCATTAACAGAGAATATTATTATTTCTCTTGCCCATGGCATCTAGTTTACATCGCTTCTTTTGTTCAAGGACTGCTAAACATTTTAAGGGATGCTTATATTCTTCTCCAGTGTCTGCTACACAATTAAGTAAATTGATATATAGTTTTCATCAGTGCAGAGTGAATAGATTGCAGTGCATGCAAGATTTTACCTCTGTTGCAAAATATACTCTGGAAGAATTACATAGATCAGGGAAATAACAATAACGGTGCCAACTTTATCTACCAAATTATTGGCAGTTGACTTTCTGTGAGTTAAGGATGTTGCTGTATCAAATATTCAGTTACTCATTAATTAAGGTAGAACAAATTCAATACTTTTTTATTCAGCAGATTAACCAAAACCCACCATGTTTGCAATTTATATTCATCCTGTAAACTGCATATGCATTAAACATTTCCATCTGGAGCCCCGATGATTGTTTTTCTCCCATCTCATGCTTGATAAGCTGTTACTGATTAGACAGGGAATTCTGAAGCTGTTGAAAGCACAGCTTCTTTAAAGCTCTATCACCTTGGTGTTCTTTACTTCTTAACAGGTCTTGCTTGATGTATGCAGGTTCCATTTTGGCTCTAATCCAGATAGGAGGTCTAGGTCCCTTGACCACGAATGTTTAATGCAGACAATCCTATTCTGTGTCCCCACCCCCAACACTCCCAATTTTTCCTTCATTTAAAAAATGCTGTACTATCTAGTCTAATTTATAAAATATTTTTCTTCGCCTGTCTCAATTAGTTTGATGCTAAATCTAAATTATTCTGTTTTACTCTGTAATATATTAATAACATAACTAGCATATTTTAATGCATATTTTCTAACCAGTATTGTAAAGATTTCATGTGTTTAGACTCATTTAATCCTCATTAATTATGCTATGAGGTAGATGTTATAATTATCCCCATTTAATAGATAAGAAGACTGAAGCCACAGGGAGGAAGCTGAGTAAGATCCTCAAGATCAAATAGCTAGGAAGCAGTAGAGCTCAGCCATGAGCTCAGACCCTCTAATTCTGGAGACCGTGCTACCAGCCACCACACTGCAGGCCTGACGGAGCTGAGCCTTCAGCCTCGATTAGTGGGACGTGCACTTCCAGATGTAGCTCCAGGAAAAATCTTGTATCTGAAAGAGCCGCAGCCTTAGTCTTCCATTATAATATATATCCTGCCTCTTTGGGTTACATTTAACATCTAAAAAATGGAGTATAATCTATGAGACATTAGTAATAAAACCAATAACCACACCAAACACAACAATTACATAGCTGCTATTTTGCGAGCATCTCCATGTGTTTGGCCTTTCACAGACCTCAGACCCCTGGTGATTACCTCCATGTATCATCAACAGCGTGTTTATTTTTCCAAGTTTTTTCAAACTGGAACTCATAAAAGTTCTGTTTCTTATTAAAGGCCACGAAGTTAATAAGTAGCCGAATCAGAATTCAAACCCTAGGCCATTTTTTTCCCATAGCTTTGTGCTTGCTTTTCTATTAATTGGTTAAAATACTTTAGCACCCAAAAACAGGTCTGGTGGACATGGGATACACCCAGCTAGCTATCAGATAGCCCCCTGATTAGGAGGTGACTGTCATTATAACCAGATCTATCCCTATTCTCTTCTTGTTTGCTATGAACTTGATCCTTTGGATTTGTGCATATTCTAAAAGTCACCCTGTTACTATGCCTGGATTATTAGATATAAGAAAATCAGCGTTCCAAGGTAATCTTCCATGGTGAAAACACGGGAATGGATATTTAAGGTAAACATTTATTTTTTCCAAAATTACGTACATTCTTTGTACTTTAGATCTGGATTACACATATTATGCATCTTTTTACCCCCAGTATTTAGCCAGGCATATAAGAAGAACTTAATAAATGCTGATTAAGTGCATAAATTGAATAATTAATTAATAATTAATGCATGTTTGAAAGAATAGAAAAAAAATCACCTTTGTATCTTCATTGGGTTTCATATAGTCAGAAAAAGCAATTACAAGGCCAGTAGCATCTAAAACAACAACATTTATTTTTCAACTAAAATCTTATGTTTATTGTAGTCATATAGTAGCATAGAATAATATGTCTGGGTCATTTCAATTCTGAACTATTTCTTATTTTTATGACTTATGTCAATTAGTATCACAGTCTTCCCATTTGATTCCAGTCAATTCAAGTTTTCGGACCTGTTTCTGACCTTTTTCTCACCAATGCTGATTCTAGCTAAGTATGCCAAAAAGTGAGAAAAATGGAATTGATACAAATGAGAATCAGAATAAATTGAAAGATTATTCATAACATTTTCCTTCCCCATGTTAAACAAACACATTTAAGTTTTATTTCATATGAAATCAATATAGTATATATTCCATAAAATATAATTCCCTAATCCCTATCCTCAAGGATTATGTAATCTAGGGGAAGAGACAGGTATTGAACATACGATAATGCTAAGAGTCAGAAGGTATAAAGAGGGTGTGATATTCACAAAGAAATAGTCTTCATGGTCTCAGGCGGTGGTCCGTAGTAAAGAGACAGTTAGCTGCACATCAGTGAATGATTATGAAGTATACCCGCAAGTGGACAACGAGAGGCCTCTATGTGAAGTAGGCCATTATCTCATTGGTCCTCTTCAGCTGCCATAGGATTCATTCCAAATCTTAATGCAGGACATACTTCCTGCCTTCAAAAACTGTAGTTTGTATTTTTATCTCTTGAATCTGTGCCAAAACCAAAACTAGCAATCTCAACCACTCATCACTTAAATAAAGGAGAGTCATTCATCGTAATGAGTTTATCAAAGGAAAGTTGTTAAAACGGGAGTGTAAGTGTCGGTTTAGATGAACCTCATCCTGTGCCATTGGTTGTTCATGTTTTGCCACAGCTGTGTCTGTCCATACCCAGCTTGTGCCTCTAGGAAACCAAATGAAACGATTTATTCATCTGCTGGTGCTCTGGAAAGGAGGGAGCTGGGGGATCAATAGACTCTGGCTAATAGTTTTTTGGGCCAGAATAATAGTTTGTAGGGCTGGCAGATCGCAATTCAGAATGGCCCTTGATCACTTATGCATTGGTCTGTTCAAGCAGGAAATACAAGCATTTCATTGATTGCTAGTCACAAAAAATAAAAAAAAAAAAAAACACTGAAGGGTATTAAAGTCAGCCACTGGCTGGGCTTTGAGCAGCAGGGAAAGTCAGTGATTGGCTGCTGCTATTTAAACATTAATTGGCACCATAAAGAGGAAAGAAACAAAATAAGGACTAAATAATCACTAAAGGACAGTTGGTTCAGGGCAAGCATGTTCTTTTCTTTATGTTTTGCTGAGACATTTTATCACTGTCTCTCTGAACTGAGATTCACTTTTCTGTTTATAAGGGCTCACCGTTTTATGAAGAACAGACCCAAAATGGGCACACACCATCTGCCCACATCCCCTTAACCAGGACTTAGTCACATGGCCACCTAATCCCACTTCTGTAGCCATGTACCCAGCTAAAATGCGGAATTTCTATTATTAAAATCAGACTCCCCTTGCACTTTTGTTGAACAGCTAGCAGTCTCTGCCATGCTATTTATTTACTCACCCCTAGATAAATGGAGGAAAGAGAGAATTCCTCCTCCTCTGTGCTTTTAAAGAGGACGATTGACATAGTTTAAGGAGAAAATTAAAACTATACATTTAACGTTGCCTTAGTCTTTAGTTGTTACTGACCTGATTCAAACTGATTCAAAAAGAAAGAAAATTTAATTTCCCACATGATGAAAGTTCAGCTGCTGGAGCAGATCTCAGAGTTAGTTGCTTTACTGACCTGATGATTTGTGAATCATCTGTAAACCACTCTTGCATCCCTGTGCAACGGTCTGGTCCTGAGACTGGCTTTAACCTGGTGTCAGGATGGCCTTACCCTTTCAGTTCTCACATTGACACTGCAATTTTGAGAGGCAGGATGAGGCCATCTGTTCTGCCACCTCCTCCTTAGGAATCAGGGAGCTTTAGCTATAAGGCTCATCCACTCTGGCTGTAACTGACTCGCACGCACACCCTTAGACCAAGTCCTGGCAAGGGGGATGCGGTTGCTGTGGTTGACTTGCACAATTCAGGATTAGCTCCATTGCGGAGAAAAAGGCATCCTTCCCTTGAACTATAAAGAGAATAGATGGACACTGGACACTTGAATGAAATCAAGGCTCATCCATCACCACCAGCAACAAAGAGGAAATCGATATTAAGAGGGCAACCAAGACTGTCTGCTGCAATTCATAATACATATCCCTATTTCTAGAGAGCATTCAACAATGCTAATGACAAGCTCATGTTTGGAATATGAGGAATACTATGTTTTGCCTTCAGCGATTTGGCGAAGTAGGCAGGAATGTTTTCCACTTTTACTAAGTGGTTATTTTACTGTGTACATTAAACTTAGGATTATATAAATGATATTCTTAGCCTTAATGGACTGCCTAATTTTAGGGTTAAAAGTAAAGATTACTATTTTTGTGGGTGTGTGAGGTTGGAGCTGTGGGCTGGACAAATTGTAGCAATACCATTTATACCTTAAGTTTACATTGATAAAAATACTTGTAATGTGATCCTTTGCTATTCATTAACTCTGAGAAGTTTGAGTATTTGTACATA
>NW_012153618.1:4570458-4573755 GCF_000956105.1 Propithecus coquereli | reverse complement strand
AAAATATTTCTAACATAAATATTAGAGTTTCTCTGGTAACTGTCAAAACCAGGAGTTTTGAAATTAGCAAACTAGAAATCAGAAAAGAACAAAAAATAGATCTCTAAAAGTTGCAAAGCTCCTTTTTGTAACCTCAAATTTTAAAATAAAGAACTGTTTCAAAATCTTAAAACCATATTAATTTACAAGGCAATTCAAGAGACAAAATACATAGTAGTCATCAACAAAATCAGGTTCTAAAATATTATAGAATATTATGGAGAAAGTATGTAATTAAGGGTCTGGCTATTGAGTTTTAAGGGGCTATATCAGGTCCACAGCTATGTGCCTGTTTCCAGAGCAAGGTGGCTTCTCCTTAGCGTGTTTCACAGCCCAGGCTGTCCACCCAAGATGCAAGGTGGGCTAGGTGCGTGCCTAAAACGGAGATTGGTTTCCACCAGCCTCACATGGGAGCTGCACTACCCCAGCTGTTGCCACTGCAGACAGAGATCCTTGTCTCCTTGTTGATGGGAGTTCCATTCCAACTTCTGTTCTGCCCGCCCATTCCTCCCCTTCATCACCTTGCGGCAGTTCCACTTGCTTAGAAGTTTGAAGTGATCAGAGTCCCGCCCTCCCACTTTGTTGTCTCCACAATCCCAGGCCTTGCATTCCCCTGTTTGCCAGTGTCTATAAATGCTCTCTTTACAAGCCTTCCCATGCTATGTATAAAGCCTTTATAAATAGCACCCGCCAACAGTTACGCAGAACCACTGGGGAAAACATTTTTGTCTGTTTTTTTCTCACATATGTCTGAAACTTGACACTTTTTCCTTTATTTTTACTTGATTTAGCTAGTATATTCTTAACCACAGCACTGTGATTTAGCAAATCAGACATTTACTTCATCTTGAACTCTTCAGAATCTCATCAAATTCAGTCATGAAATACAAAAATTGGAAGCAAGTCTTTGTTATAAATCTAGGCTTTGGGTACGAGTTAACTAAATTTTGTTATTTTAAAGTTATAAAGATAAAAGCTTATATTGAATACATGCATTGAATCAGATGTAAAGATTGTGAAATTCTGTATTCAATACATATTAGTTCTTTTGGGGGGGTGGCAAATTCATAAGCCATAAAGAAATGATGGCTGATATTTTGTTGGTGTAGACAGAATCGTAGATGAGGGACTCGGATTCAAGCTTCCGTTTGAAATTCTTTTCTTGAAAGTGTTTCAACCAGCACCAGGCCTTGCCCTGCACCGCGGGTTTCTCAGGATAGAGTGAGAGGGCAGTGCCACAAGACCTACAAAATACTCATTGCCCCAAAATGTTATTCAGTACTGTGAAGAGTAGAAACAGAATAGACTGAATCATCATTTTTCCCCTTTCACTTCTTTATATTTGACTGTCTTCCTCTCTGGGGAAAAATAAGCTGCATCAGGGAAGACAACAAAATTATAGAACAGTAAGCAGGAAGGGTCACATAGCCACCAAGACTGACACGAATTTGTCAGTCCTGACAAATGTACTAAATGTACTAACAAATATGCACTGACAAATGTACTAAAATAATCAGTCAATGTGAATGTGCTCTGAAAAACAATTTGTCATAAAGCCATTCCTGCTATGGTAAAAACATGACCCTGTTCCCCTTCCAGGCTTGAGTCAAAGTTGCCAAGTGGGTGGATTAGAATATTCACTATTTCAAATCAATTCAGCAAAACTTAATATATGATAACAGTAACAACTAATGGTTATTAACAGCTTACAGTGTACCAGATAGTGTTTTAAGTATTACATTTATTAACTCAATCCATCCGCACAGTGCTATAAAACACATTGCCTTCATCTCCTGATAATCACGGAAGCTCAGGCATAGAGCAGTTTTGTGACTTATTGGTGAGGTCACACAGCTAGTTATCAAGTGGCAAAGCAGGAATTAGAATCCTGGCAATTTCAACTAAATCTCTGTATTGCCTCTCCAGCTACTGTGATTCTAGATCTTGATTTAGCAAAGAAAACGGATATGAAATATATGCATGTGTGTGTGTGTGTGTGTGTGTTTGTGTGTTACAGTTCTCTGATATTTACAGTGGCTGTGCTGTTGTCCTAGGCTAAATACTAGCAAAAAGGGAAGGAAACATGTTTTAGCTGAATGAGATTAGATATTTCATTTTACACTTGCTCAAGTCATACACTCATTCTCGCTGGTTCCAGGTAGTCGAAGCCATGAGTATTTTCCTTAATTTACTCAGATAAATATTTTTCCCATGTCCTAGAATTAAAATAATTCAATCTTACTAATTTTGTGTCTGTTTAAACATTAACGAGGCACTAAGAATATAAGTAAACTATCATTATGAATTGCTTTCTTAGATTCCACTTACGATAGTTTCCATATAAGAATGAATTAACAGTCTTTTTCTTTTTAAAAATTAATATTGACAATTATATGTGATATTTGGGATGTATTGTTTTTGCTCCAGTTTGGAAATTTGGACACTTTGGTACATACATTTTAACTGATTGTCCAAAATAGTTACCCATGGAAGTATCTCATTGTCTGTGGATTTTATGTTTTAAAATTGCCTTTGGGAAAGTCCAATTGGTAATGTACTAAAATAATCAGTAAATCTGAGTGTGCTATAAAATTATGCATTCTTCCATTTTAGAACCTAAATTAAAATCAAAATGGAAAAATAAATGCATAGTTAGTTGTTTGTAAGCTTGGGCAAATCACCCAGAATAAGATTAAGAGGTGCTTAATTTTGGAGCTGAAGGGAATCTAAGAGATTATCTGTTCCTTCCTTCCTTATGCAGGCCCAGAGACTGAATTTATTTCCACAAGGGCAAATAAGGCAGGCCTCAGTCCTAGTCTCCGGGCCCAGAGAGCCAGTGCTCCTCTGTAGCCCACCGGGGTGGTCATGATGCTATTGACTCAGCTACATACTTCTTCGGTCCTGAGAAATCTGGTACCACTCTAATTTTCTGATAAAGGCCCTTCCTCAGCATGCCATTTACCACCTAGAATGAAGGCATGTGTTGTATATCTCGGTCTACACTAAGAAAAACTCAACCATTGACATTTTAAGGACTTAACCGCCCTACTATAAATAGCACTTGTAATGGTGTTATATCTGTCATGCCTTGGGAAGGGTATAAATTGTTAGGATTGACCTAAACTAAAAAATGTCAAATGCAGAAAGTTGAAAATAAGATGTGCAGGCACTGTATCAAATGTGCTTATTTCCAAATTTAATTCTTTTTCTAGTGACCCTCAAATGAATGAATGAATGAATGAATAAATTAATTAATTA
>NW_012153618.1:4568651-4570408 GCF_000956105.1 Propithecus coquereli | reverse complement strand
CTTTGATGACTTTTTTACCCATCTCCTAGTATTTTTATCTTTGTATGCATCACTTTTGTCTGGGATGGAATACAATACTATAGGTGATATCTCTCCTAAAACCATACACTAACTATTTTTAAGAGGTAAAAATACATAGACTTTTTGTATAAATGTAAACATTTTACTGTGTACCATCTGCCCTGGCCAATCCTTCACAGCAGATTGTTGTATATTTTTAATTCTCTTTATGTCTAATCACTTTATTGGTATGTTGTTTTCCATTATGCCACTCAGAACCTCTTTCACAAGTCATTCTCTGATCCAGGAATCCAGAGATACAAATGATTAAGAGCAATGAGCAAATCATTTGCATCTACAACTCAAATGTCCTATGTATTTTTATAGAAATTATGTAGCCAGGACATAAACACAAAAACTCTGTAAGACAAACAGTAGAGCCATGTTTCTCAAATAAATTTGCCTTTAAACCTTGGAGTCTCATTAAAGCACAACTTGAAATGGTAGCAAATCCAGTGAGGCATGTCACTAAAGGCAGTTTCCTTCTGCAGCTTCCTAGAAAAATTCATTAAAGTGTTTTCAACTTTAATGCTAATCAATGCATTAACTCTAAGAAAATTTTAATAGGGATACTTTTAAAGGAGTATTTTAATGGGGATATAACAAAAATACTGAATCACATTTAGCTAGGGAAGAAAGGCATATCTCTTAGCTTGATGAGTTTTGAAAGAAAAAAGTTTGAAGTATAAATATGAGTTTAAAGAAAATGAACAAGAGTAAGAAACAAAGGAGAGAACAGATACAGAGAAGCGAGAGTGAAACTGGTAAGAGAAAATGATAAAGCAATTTAATGTTTTTGTCTGTCCTCTTTTTGATAGATCCACAGAAAATTTCTAATCTCAGACTCCTTCTTTCGTGTGACCCACAGCACTTTCTTTAACTCCGTCAAATAATGTTTGTCTGGGAAACAACTATTTTAATTTTTAGTAAAATTGTTGTTGAAGGAAAGCAAGGACAAATATCAGAAAAGTATACTATAGAGCTTTAAAACATTAAAGATAAGGTTAAGTTTTACCTCTTATCTTCTCATACAGTGAAAAATTTTACTCCCACTCTGTTGTGATTGGAAGAAATGTCGTTATTTGGAGGAAAGTAGACACTAATAAGTGTAACTATCTGTGGTTCATATGTTTTCACATATTACTGGTGGATTCGGTTGCTACCTACATGGCAGAACTTCAGAGACTCAGGACCTCTTCTTCCAATCAAGCTTTCCTTTCCTTAACTGTTCTCTGAAGCCTCAGTAGCATTTCTTTCCTTTCTTTCTTTTCTTTTTCTTTTTTTTTGAATTAAGTACTGTTCCCATTAATGTCTTAAAAACATTAAGCATCATTAGATATTCACGTCTCAGTGTGAATGCTTTTATTGGATTCTGTGCAGTGTGTCTCTTAGTGGAGAACACGTTGAATGGGTGAGGGGGGCGTGTACAGTCACTGAAATGGGAGGACACCAAAGAGAAACACCCATTTTCATTTCTTTTCTTAAACCAACAGCCAGTCCTAGCAAAGATGTGCATAAGTGGTACAAAAACAATTTGTGTATACACCTGTATGCATGTGTGTTTGTGTGTGTGGTCTATTTATATATGCTATATATGTATAAATAATTATTTGTATCTCACTTGCGTGGCTTATTTGGCCCTATAAATATTTGCTCCTTGTTCAAAAATATTTTCAATTTGTTCTTAATGGAATTCA
>NW_012153618.1:4554376-4564756 GCF_000956105.1 Propithecus coquereli | reverse complement strand
ACCTCAAGTCTTTATTCAAAAGGAAATACCAGATCTCTTCAAGAAAAACTCTTGATTTATGTTAGGAAGATAAATTCAAAGTATAAGTTACACAAAAGAATATCTAAAATTCTTAAAATATAAGACGTCAACTTCAAGTTTATTTATAGCCTTAAAGTAATTTAGGGCTTAGAGAGGAGGGAGATTAACATCCAGGTTCTAGTAGACTCAAAATAATCTATGTTTTTATGTTGCCATTTTCAAATGGAATATTCCCTAAAAAGTCAGGAAAAGTAGGCGATCATCAAATACCTAAATAAAAAAAGAAAATTCTGGGCCTTACCTTTCAGGAAATGTGAATTGGAGGATGTGATTTGGATTCTGTGATTCTCTAGGAAGCTGAGATTCTACATATCTCTGTACCATAAAAACTGGATTTACTCTTTATCATGTGCTTAGTGAATTACAATAATTAGATATGTAAACTGTACAGTTTATTGTAGTAAGCAAGTGAGGAATGAGAGATTTGCCTTTGTATGTTCTCCTTGTAAGTCACATGTACTCAAATACATGTCCATGCAGCGAGAAGAAAGGAAAGGAATACTTTTGTCAGATGGCGTCGTGGACTATTACTCATCTGTGAAGAGATCTGCAGTTTGTTGATCCCTTTCCTCAAGGTTAATTTAAATACTTCTTTATTATATTTTCACTGACACATATGCGGTAGTATGAATTGGTTCTTTCTCATTTAAAAATAAGAAAATGCAATGTAAATGCAGTCAATTCTCATTATTCACAGTAATGTGCTATAAAGTTGCCACGAACACTGAATTAGCAATACTGAACCATTGCTCCTAGGGGAAAGGTAGGGTTAGGTTCCTGTAAGCCTCTGGTCATTACATCTTTGTTGACCAATTAGTACATAATCTTGATTTATGTGAGTTTCTGTTTAAAGACACATTGCTGATTGATTAACATTGATCTCACAGTAAACAGCATTGTAACTCACTCCTGAACAAAGATTATCTAATACAGATATTTTCTCTGTAAGGCATACCACAGCCTTGGTTTGAAACACTAGCAGACACTTCAGTACCATACTTGAAAGGGAGGCATTTTAAACAGCCAAAGCAGCCTCCAAAAAAAGCACAAAAATGTGAAAACTGCGGCAGTAAGTAGATAACAAAAAGAATACTTTTTTAATAATACGATGAGAACTGAAACAAGAATGTAGAGCATTGCTTTGTTGGACATCAGCAGTGAATGTGCACACCTGGGGACTGAAATTTTTTGCAACTCTGCATATATACAGAAATGACTGCCATAGTGTTGTGAGTATTGATTTGAGGATTACAAACAAATTTTAGAAAGTATGCAAATTTTAAAATACAGAATCTACAAATAAAGAAGGGTTGGTTGTGTTAGTTGGTGTCTTGGTCACTTTGAACTGCTGTAACAAAATACCATGAACTGGGTAGCTTAAAAAAAAAAAAAAAAAAAAACAGAAATTTATTTCTCACAATTCTGGAGCCTGGGAAATGCAAGATCAGGGTCCTGGCAGATTTTGTGGCCAGAGAAAACTTCATGATTCAGAGAAGGCATCTTTTGCTGTATCCTCAAACAGTAGAAGGGCTAGTTAGCTCTCTTGGGCCTCCTTATAAGGGCACAAATCCCAGTCACGAGGGTCTGCCAAAGACCCTCACTTCCCAAAGACCTCACCTCTTAATATAATATTATTGCAGTGATGATAAAGTTTGAGACTATGAATTTGGGGGGGATGCAAATATTCAGGCCATAGTGTTCTATGCTGGACTCCCCAAATTTACACACTCCTCACATGGAAAATATATTTATTCTATCTCAAAAGCCCCCAAAGTCTTACCTCATTCTGGCATCAACCTTAAATTCTAAATCCAAAGTCTCATCAAAATCAAATATCGGTGAGACTCAAGGTGTGATTCATTCTGAGGCAAATTTCTCTCCAGCTGTGAACTTGTGAAATCAAACAAGTTATGAGCTTCCGAAATACAATGGTTGGAAAGGCATAGGGTAAACATTCCCATTGCAAAAGGGGGAAATAGGAAAGAAGAAAGGAAGGGGTAAGGATCCCAATTTAAGGTCCCAAGCTTAGAGAATAAACTTCTTTGGATAGTTGCTGTGCCCTCCAGGCCCATTGTGATAGATGTTTTCCCTCTTGCCCCCACAGCTTTGGGTGGCTGGCAATGTCCCCTGGGTGGTTCTCCACAGTGGCCCCACCTCCACAGGGGCTCTGTTCCTGGGTCACCAGCCCATGGCTCTTCCAGGCTCAAATTGCATACTGGTGGCTTCTACCAGTCTAGAATCCTGGGGGCAGCCCTGTCCCCATGACACCTCAGTACCTTGCCTCAGAAGGGGTTCTCTGTGGAGATCTTTCTCCCAGAACAATTCTATTCCCGGGCTCTGCAGCTTTCTGGGGCATCCTTTGAAATTTTGGTGGAGGCAGATGCACCCCCACAGCTTTACTGGGTGCAGCACCTGCTGGAGCCACACCTGGAGTAGCCAAGGATTGGGGCAATGAAGTGCAGGGAGCAGAGCTGTGACGCCGCGCTGAGGAGCCCATGCCAAGGATCCACAGGTATCCACAGCTCCTCTTTTGAAATCATTCTGTCCCCTAGGTCTGGGCACTCTGGCACTCTAGGCCTGTGAAGGGAAGGAAGGGACAGCCCTGGTGACCTCTGCGATGCCTTCAGGGTCATTCTTCCATTGTCTTGGACAATAGGTCCTGACTTCCCCTCAGATGGTCCACCCATACTAGTCTCCCTATCAACTGTTTACTTCACCTTTGTTCTCTCCCAAACAGCTTTCTCATTTTTTCCAGTATGGATAGACTGAGAATTTTCCAGATTTTAAAGTTCTGTTTGCCTTTTTAACAATTCCATCTTTAAATTCTCTCTCTCTCTCTCTGTCATTATAACTACTCAAAAAAAAAAGAAAAAATCCAAGCCACACTATCAACACTTTGTTTAGAAATTGCCTCAAATACCTACTTTTATGGCTCAAACATTCCACTTATTCTACCTTCCAGAAAACACTAGAACACAAAAACAATTCAGCCAAGTTCTCTGCCCCTTTATAGCAGAAGTTGCTTTTCCTCCGGTTTCTAGTGGCATGTTCCTCATTTCTGTGTGAGACCTCAGCAGAATGGCCTTTATCGTTCATAGTTCCAGCAACATTCTGTTCATAACCACTTAGGTATACTTTCAGAAAATCAAGGCGCTCTCTACAGCTCTTCTCTTTTTTTTCTAGGCTCTCACTAGAATTGCCATTCAGAGCAACATACGCTTTTTATAGCATGACCTTCAGAAGTCTGCCAGCCTCTACCTATTATTCTGCTCCAAAGTTGTTTCCACACTTTTAGTATTTGTTACTGCAGGCCCCCCACTCCTGCTACTAATTTTATGTCTTAGTCTGTTTGGGATGCTATAAAAAAATGAAATAAACTGGGTAGTTCATAAACAGCAGAAATCTATTTTTCACGGTTCTAGAGGCTAGGGAGTCCAAAATCAAGGTACGAGAAGCTTTGATGTCTGGTGTCGGCCCACTTTCTGGTTCATAGATGGTGCCTCCTTGCTGTGTCTTCACTTGGTAGAAGGGGCAAGTCAGGTTTCTGGGGCCTCTTATGTAGCATCATTAATCTCATTCATGAAGGCTTCACCCCCATGGCCTACGTGACTCCCAAAGGTTCCACCCCCTAACACAATCACATTAGTGGTTAAGTTTCAACATACGAATTTTGGGAGGACACAAATAGGCCATAGCAATTAGTAATATACTTTAGAAACATAAATACATTTTCCTTTTAGAAACTCTTCAAAATTTTAATGAATGAAGTTCAGATTTATGGTGTTTTCTTTTTTTCCATCTTCCTCCCTCCCTCCCTCCCTTCCTTCCTTTCTTTCTTCCTTTTGAATCTGACATCATTATAAAATTGGTTTTTGTCTCTGTCTTCATTTTAAAAATTTATACCTTGCCCAGCAACAGAAGATGAGGCAGAAAAAAAATTTTTTCATTTTATTTTAGTACATCTTTCCAAAACTTGATCCTGGTTTACTTAGTTGTCATTAACAACATTTGATGAACTATTATTGATTAAATAATTAATTCTCTCTTATCTCAAATATGTAGATTCTCATTCCTATAAAGTTTACTCTTCCCTTTAGCAATGACAACAAAACAGTAGACAGCTTCTCCCTTCGTATGGATTCTGACACATGCGCCATTTGAGCCCCTCTTAAAAAGGCAAAATACACCACCTTCTCTTATTTACATTAAAATTTGTTTTTCTTAATCACACACTCTCTATTTCTTTAGTATTAATCACCTTACTTACCTTTTGAAGAATAAAAATCCACGTTGATACTTATTACGGGTATTCACAGTTAAATTATTGCATAATGGAAAGTAAATTTAATTTTTCAGACTCATTATAATCCATGTAGTCTTACATGGATTATCCAAGTAAGTATTTGGATACTTACATGTAGTATCCAAATATAAAGATGTATGTCGCCGAACAAAACATATCTGTGGGCCAGTAGCTAGCAGCCTTGGCTTAGTACAACCCCAAATCAACTGTTTAACATACTGTTTATTTATTTATTTATTTTGAAGACAGAGTCTCACTCTGTCACTCAAACTGGAGTACAGGGGTGTGATCATCACTCACTGTAGCCTCGAACTCCTGGGCTGAAGTGGTCCTCCTTCCTCAGCCTCCTGAGTACCTGGGATTATAGGTGCTCACCACCATGACTGGCTAATTTTAAAAAAAAGTTTTTTAGAGATGAGATCTCACTATGTTGCCCAGGATGGTCTCGAATTCCTGGTCTCAAGCAATCCTCTTTCTTTAGCCTCAACATTTAAAAATAGGGTAATTTTATAAAAATTTTGATTTTTGACCTTTCTTAAAAATAGAATGTTTAACACCAGCATTGCTGCGTAGCATCAGTTACCTACGGGGGGGGGGGGTATATTATACCCATAACACAATACAGAGACTCCTTATTGATTCTTCACTGCCATGGCCAAGTTTTTTAGCCATTAATTAGCATCTTTTCCCTGTTGAGCTCTAATCAGGAAGAAATATATCTGTCTTATCCATATCGCTATCAAAAGTGAGAAAGTGAAAGATTGATGGAACTGTGTGATTTTTACAGCAAGCCAGTATCACTCATTTGTATGAACTGCTTGTCCTCTCTGAGCATGGAAGCTGTAACTTCTAATTTTAGGAGCTTCAAATAATCTTATCTTTGTCAGAACTGGGTTCTATGCACAAGTGGTATGAGCATTGCTCATTTATGGAAATAAATTAGTTCAACCTGTTCAATAGGACCCAGTGAGCGTGCAGGTGTCAAGAAGTAATGGACAGCACCCAAGTTCACGGTGAAGCAGACTCCCTCCATTGCCCAAGCCACTGAGGTGTGTTGATAACCAGACCGCAGAGTGCCATTAATGTTTCGCCAGACAGGGCCCAACTGCTCTAGCAAAGAGGAGAGAGCACAGTATCTCACGATGTGTACATTTTGAGCTTATTAATCCTATTTTATGGTTGAGGTAAAAGTTTCACCCAAAGGTATGTGAAATGAAATAAAAAATAAAGCATAACTGTAATGTACTACACCATATGCATAAACTCAGAACACACCAAGCATATGTCCCAGTTCTTGCAAATAAGTGTGAATCATTTGTACCAACTCATTTAGCTTTCAGGAAAGCACATAAAGTAAAATATGTAAGAATTAGATTTTGTGCTAATCACCTATTACATATTGCTACATGTCCAGAAAACTTTGCAGAAGTGGTTGGTGAAGTAGATACAGTTTGAAAAAATATCGTTTCACATTGTTAAAGAAATGGTTTGTCTATATATGGTTTTGTAAAGGATAGAGTATGAATTGCTGGATAGCTAAAGGAGTGACAAACTGAGATTCTGTCTAAAAATTAAGATGGTGAAAATAAGTAGATTTAAATATTTATCATGTTTCAAACAAAATTTTTGACTTATTTTTATTTTTAGGGTAGTTTCATTTCCATTAAAAGTTCTAAGGATTTTGTAATATTGGATTTATCATACACTTGGACAAGATTATGACTATGAACATTCATCTGAAATTCTTCTATCACCCTAAAAGCCTTAATTACTTTGACATTCTGCGTAGCAAAAATGCATCCTCAAAAAGTTTTGTATTTTTTAATGACATACGTATTTCCTAAATTCTGACTTTGTGTTACCTCTGTCAACACTGTAAGAATGTCTGCTGCTTCGAGGCTAGGTTTTTGTACTTTCTATTTCTCTACCCCGCCGCCACCTCTCCTGCTCTCCCACGCCAGCTTGTCTTTCCAAGATGGAAACCGGAACATGTGCCTTCCACTTAAGATACCATCATTATACACATAGAATCTCATCTTCTGTAGGGAGCATTAGGTCCTTCATCGTCTGAGTCCAACTCCATCCATGACCTTTGAGCCTTGTATATTAAAAGTCACACAGATCTGAGCTTTTTAAAACAATTTCATGTGCTGTTCCCCCATCTGTCTGAAATTATTTTACTCCATCTTAATTCTCTTTCCACCAGACAGCTCATGTATTAGCTCTTTCTTAAAACTCACCCTTTAGCCTCAGTAACCCCACAGTTTTGACACAGTGCTATGGAAGTAGAAGATACCTCAGTGAATACTAGTTGATATCAGACATTTAATAAGGTTTCTAAAATTTATTTGAAAGGATATTTTTGCAGCTATAAGGAAGAACTTTTGTCAACAATTCTAAGACTTTTGTTTGATCAAAACTTTGATTTTTCTCTTCCTTTGTAAGGTATGGTAAGAGAGGGTGTTTTAAAATATAGTGTATTGAGAGATAATTTGAGATATAGTAAGGCCAATATGTCAGAAAACACCTGCCATGGAAAGACAGTTTATTACTCACAGTTCCCAAGAGGAGGGAGTAGGCACCCCACAGGATGAAGCCAGGAGGAGGAGGGTCTGTCAGGAGGCAAAGGGCAAGAGGGAGACTCTGGGCAAGAGTCTGTGGTTTCCATGGGAAGAGATGGGTGAGGCGAGGCAAGTGGCTTGGGTCTGGCTAGCTTGAACCATTTCAGTGGGCTCTGGGCATAGGGGCTGTTCCTGGAGTCTGGTACCCAATCCTGGGGTGATTAGGGCAGGCGGATACTGGCCCCAAAAGTGAGAGCTAGATAAAGGAGGTAGTTGGGGTGTGAACTCTGGATTAGTTATTTTACATTTGTAAAGTACGTTTGTGGGCAACTTGTTAGCTATCTCTAGAAATTGGCTAATCCTGGGAGGGGCAGTCCCTCCAGAGTCAGCAAGGCACCAGGTGTCAAAGCATCAGAATACAGAAAATAAAAGACATGGTTAATACAGAGGGGACATTGAAGCCATGACACCCTCAGGAAATAAATGACCAGGGTCTGCCACTGTCTCCCTGTCCCTATTACCCCCTTTACTCATAGGGATCATTGATTTTTCCTCAATATTATATAAATTACTATGCAAAGTGAGCCTCAAAACAAGTTCTCTTGCTTCACTTCCAGCCAAATTGATGTCTGTTAGCCTATACAGTATTGAAATTCAGACACCAACGCTGACAGTGATGTTTTAAATGGAACCGGAAGGTTAACTGAATAATGATTTTAAAATGTATCTGAAATCAATGTTGGGAAGAATTTAAATCAAAAGACATTCTGATGAGTTTTTGATGTCTGGTTCTTTTCCTCATCTGTGTAACATTTACTTAGGATTTATAATTCTAGATAGTCTTTTCCCCAAAAGAAAAAGAGATTTTGTATGGTCAAAAGCTGAAGAGCAATTTTCAGTAAACAACAATATTATAACAGAGAAGGCAAGTCTAATTTGTTTGACTTTTTGATTTACAAAATAAATAAAAATTGCTTCCACATGAGTTTCCTACAAATAGATTTTATGCTAATTTTCAGAAATTGCCTATTATCTCTGCATTATCAGATATATTTGAGCTATAACCCTGCTTAGAAATAGATTATTCTGATTTTCTGATGTTCTGTGGGTCACAAGTGAATAGGACAAAGGAGAGAATATGGGTAGGAATGTCTGTGTGTGTGAATGACCATTTTGGGAGGCAGAGGGTACCTCAGTTTCTTTTTGTTTGTTTGATGTTGAATAATATTTTAATAACATAATTTCAAAAAATTACTTATTTTTGTCTCGTTTTAATTCAAGTGGGCCAACCACATGATTAGCCATTCATGACTTATCATGCTTTATAATTTTTTATGAATTTTTTTATGAATCCAAAAATGAAAAAATATTAATATGTAGGGGAAATCAATCTTGCTTCTATAAATAAATAACTACTTCAGATTAGTATACAATGGCTGTATTAAAAGGTGTTTAAAACTTAATTTTATTCTTAGAATAGTCAAGTCATAAATGTATTCAATTATAAGGAGAGTATATTTTGTATTTAAACTCTTATTGGAGTTAAATGTTTTAGCCTTTGACTTACAAATATATACTCCATTGTGAGTATAACAGAAGCATTTCATATTTTAAACTATTTATTCCTATCATAAATCTGTGGTTGTAATATTTATATAAATGCATACCACTAAATAATATGTAAGTCTGTACTCTTAGAAGGTAAACTGCATGGTACCAGGTATGGTTTTGAGGGGAAATAACATAGAAGAATTCTCTTTTTGCCTTGTCTCAAACACAAATTATGTTTAGATCAATTTAATAAGTGTTTATTGAGCCAGAAATACAAAATAGAACAATACAAAGTCTGTACCTTAGAAGCTGAAAGGCCTCAGGGGAACTCAAACTCATAAAAAGGTGATTTCAGTACAACATGAGAAGTGATAGGACAAAGATGTGCAAGGTGCTGTGGTACGGCAGGCAGAGGCTGCTCCTCACAGGACAGCTTTCTGGTGGGGGAGGCTTATCTCAGGCTCAAAAGATGCCTAAAATAAATGAGTTGAAGAAAAAGTGGCTGGTCATTGAAGAAAGCGAGCACAGCACGAGGAAAGGCCTTGGGTGACACTGGCAGGGAATTCAGTCGGTTTACCACCAATAGCACGAAAAGAGAAAAATGATGCTCTTTGAGGTTGTTGTAAGCCATACTGAAAAGCTTGGATTTTGGTCATTTTGGCAGAAGAGTTTGTTTCAGAAAGATCTTTCTCGCTTCTGAGTTGTGGATAGATTTAAGGGAAAGAAGACTGGAGGATGGGAATCGTTCATTGAACGACGTTAACACAGCAGGCGACACGAGAGGTGATGGTAGTTGGTGGTGGGATGGATAAAAGTAGGCCATGAGTTTGGAAAATATAGAAGTGCTAAATTTCACAGGATTGGAACAGCTAAGTGTGGATGGGCAAGAAAAGGAGGCACTCAGGAAAGTCCCAGATGTCTGCCATGACTGGTTAACGGCTATGACAACAGAAGCAGGGAGGCTCAGAAAAAGAATCACGTGTTGGATAAGTAGACTGAGCTATGCCTACGAACGTCCCTGTGGGTCAGTCCTCAGGCAGTTGGATATTGGAGTCTAAATTTTATGCAGAAATGAAATCAGACACCTCTGATATTGTCGTGCTATGAGACTTCAGGCACTTAAGGGCAAAGCTACACATTTTAAGAAGAAATATTGTACAAAACGTGAGATGCTGGCCTCATGAAAGAAGAGTCTTTGAGATTTTTGTTTTGTTTCATATTTCCCGAAGAAGAAGTAATTTTTCAGGGACTACCTCTGCAAATCATTTTTAAAAAATCATTTAAATTGTTTTTATCTGTAAGTATTATGGGTACAAAATAGTCATATCTATTTGTAGAATACATGTGATGTTTTGATACAGGTATACAATGCATATTAATCAAATCGGAGTAATCGGGGCATCCATCACCTCGAGGCTTTATCATTTCTTTGTATGAGGAACATTCCAATTCCACTTTTTTAGTTATTTTAAAATATACTCTAACTTATTGTTGATTGTTTTTTTTAAAGGAGCTGGAGAAGGCTAATTTGCTACTGTTACTCTAAAGTAGCTGTACTAACATTTTCAGATCTATTTTGGCTGTTTATTTAGACTTAAATCACAGATGTATTTTTTTTCAAAAGGGCAGTGGGTTAGAAGAAAGTACTCATATCAAAACATTGCACCGCTGGAATGAGACAGACTCCGCCAGAGTTAATGTCTGTTTCAGGACTGATTCAATTAAAAATACTGGAATAAATTTTCACCTACCACTACAATTCCCCAAAAATAGCCTAATACTACCATTCTTTTTTTTTTGACAATTGAAACCTTTGGTATATTTCTATAGTTGTGGCACCAAGGTAGATCAGAGATATTCTCACAATTTCTTCCAATCTAGTGA
>NW_012153618.1:4553126-4554326 GCF_000956105.1 Propithecus coquereli | reverse complement strand
CTCTGATATTGTCGTGCTATGAGACTTCAGGCACTTAAGGGCAAAGCTACACATTTTAAGAAGAAATATTGTACAAAACGTGAGATGCTGGCCTCGTGAAAGAAGAGTCTTTGAGATTTTTGTTTTGTTTCATATTTCCCGAAGAAGAAGTAATTTTTCAGGGACTACCTCTGCAAATCATTTCTAAAAAATCATTTAAATTGTTTTTATCTTTAAGTATTATGGGTACAAAATAGTCATATCTATTTGTAGAATACATGTGATGTTTTGATACAGGTATACAATGTATATTAATCAAATCGGAGTAATCGGGAAATCCATCACCTCGAGGCTTTATCATTTCTTTGTATGAGGAACATTCCAATTCCACTTTTTTAGTTATTTTAAAATATACCCTAACTTATTGTTGATTGTTTTTTTTAAAGGAGCTGGAGAAGGCCAATTTGCTACTGTTACTTTAAAGTAGCTGTACTAACATTTTCGGATCTATTTTGGCTGTTTATTTAGACTTAAATCACAGATGTGTTTTTTTTCAAAAGGGCAGTGGGTTAGAAGAAATTACTCATATCAAAACATTGTACCGCTGGAATGAGACAGACTCCGCCAGAGTTAATGTCTGTTTCAGGACTGATTCAATTAAAAATACTGGAATAAATTTTCACCTACCACCACAATTCCCCAAAAATAGCCTAATACTACCATTCTTTTTTTTTTTGACAATTGAAACCTTTGGTATATTTCTATAGTTGTGGCACCAAGGTAGATCAGAGATATTCTCACAATTTCTTCCAATCTAGTGATTCTAAGTTTTAATTAAAAAGCATAAAATAATAGTTTTTTTATACTTTAACACAATTGAAATATGAGTGGCAGCATTCAATCATGAACAGATGTTTAATGAACAGTGACTTTTTCAGGCACTGTTTTGAGTACTGAGCTCTAGAATGGAACAAACCAGTCTCAGAGGAGATATGCTAGAGAGATGCAAACACGTCAGTGTGCCAGGTAGAGAAAAATGCTATGAAAAGGAATAAAGAAAGAGTGAAGATGACAGTCACACTATTTTGTAAAGAATGGTCAATGTATCAAAAATATTCTCTGGCTTAAAAAAATATATAGAATTATATTTGTGTAAAATTTGAAAAACTAAGCAAATTCCATCTTCTAGTATTTTTAAACTTCAGTTTTAGAAATATATTT
>NW_012153618.1:4544795-4546340 GCF_000956105.1 Propithecus coquereli | reverse complement strand
TTTTTCCAAGCTTTTTTTTCCAAATGAAACATGTAGAATAACCTTTTAAAATCAACTGTGCTTTATAGAGGTGTGACATTACTCTTTTGAAACAAGTAACTGATTATATGAACTCACAAAAAAAGTTTATTACCTTTTCACTGGAAAGCAGTTTACTCACAGAGTTTTACTGACTCCCTAGAATTTATGACAACCAGAGAAATACATCCTCTCAAATGTCTCCTGTCACTCTTCAATGCATTTACTTACATATCAGGCATTCCAGCGTGCTCTCAGTCTTCCAGCGTAAATATTTAAAGTAATAACACTCAGTGTGGCCTTTTCACTCATACCAGTTTCTACTTTTTTTCTCTCTCCTCCTCTTCTACACCCTTTCCTTCTCCCTCTCTCATTTTACACACACATACACAATCACCATCACACATCAACATTTGATTTTATCACCACAGGTGAAGAAAAGTCTATCTAGGAAAGCCATAGAAAGTGTACGTACAGTACAGGGATAATTAGCATACTAAATGTCCAAAAAAAAAAAAAAAAGAAGGGAGAACTTAATGTGACAGTCAATTGTATATCTCTCTCATTTCCATTATGCTATTTATTATGAAACCTTATTATATTTTTATAGCATTCAATTTTGCCTGATCATAAAAAGCAATACTTGATTAGACAAAATAGAAGAATGAGGGCCAGGCATGGTGGGTCATGCCTATAATCGCAGTGCTTTGGGAGGCTGAGGCAAGAGAATCACTTGAGGCCAGGAGTTTGAGACCAGCCTGAGCAACATAACAAGAAGATATCGCTACAAAAAAATTTTGAAAACTTAGCCAGGCATGGTAGCATGAGCCTATAGTCCCAGGCTATAGTCCCAGCTACACAGGAGACTGAGGCTAGAGGATGGTGTGAGCCCGGGAGTTCAAGGTTATAGTGAGCTCTGCACTCTAGCATAGGCAACAAAGCAAGACTCTGTCTCTTGAAAAGAAAAAAAAAGAAGAATGAAAGAAAATATCAGAGTTAAACTTAGTGAACAGTAAATATTTTGGATTCTGCTTTAACATTTACTCTTATTTATAGTTTTGTTTCTTTGGAAATCTTATTTCAAAACTAGATTAATGTTACATACATATATTTCTGAATGTCTTCATTTTAATTTAAAGGATAACATAAATTTTTCATGTCATTAAAATATTAGTACTTTACAATGGTCTTTGAGTCAACAAAAACTGAAAATTGTCATGCTATGTTGTCTCGATCAAGAACGATAACAGTAGTAAAAGACTAACAGGTAACAGCTATGCTCTATAAATGACAGGAAGTGCATTACATTCCTTGCATATACTCTCTCATTTTATCGTCAAGCCACCTTATAAAGCAGCTGCTACAATCTTCCTCATTGAATGTATGAGAAAACAGAGACCCAGAGTACCCATCAACTTCCCCAGGATCATACCCTAAGCTGCTGGTGGAGCCAGCATCAGAACCAGCATGCTGACATCAAAGCCCACGTGACACTGACTTTATAAGGAATCCACCAAAATTTAGCAG
>NW_012153618.1:4544111-4544745 GCF_000956105.1 Propithecus coquereli | reverse complement strand
CTTTATCAGTTTCCCAGCTGACTACTGACCACTTACCATTATAAAATGATACTCATTCTACATGAATAGCTTTCCTTCCTGTTTTTATTAATAGCTTAGGACTGTCTAAAAAATGAATCATACTCATCCTTTCTGTCACGTTTTCTCATTGTCCTAAAAGGAAGGCAGAAAGGCATCAACATTTGCCTAACTGACTATGCTGTACCTGAAACTGAAAGTAGGTTTTGATTTAGGAGAAAATGTAGGAAAGGTGAATTCTTTCCTCTATCCAAGCTCAGAGAACATTTACTTATTGAAGATGAATGAGAAATATTTTATGTCAATTAACGTATATTGACATAAAAATATACACATAATACATACATGACACATACATGTATAGAAAACAGTGATGTGTCTATTATTCACCTGTCCCTGCCATGAAAATTGATTGCAACATTTCTTCCTAGAATTCAGGATTCACTCCCTTCTTCTGTTTTTCATCTATTCACTTTCCAAGACAAAAAGTAATTTCTACCAACTGCTGGATTATAAATTCAACCTGGGATCTGAAAAGCAGATTCCGTTTTTTCCCTCCTTTATTTCTCATCACAGATGATAAAGACATTGCCATTGGAATTCAGCTGTGACAGTA
>NW_012153618.1:4540533-4542556 GCF_000956105.1 Propithecus coquereli | reverse complement strand
ACACATTGATTGAGTGTATATTACTGTAATAATATTACAAAGTAAAATTTTATATTGATGGGGCTTTTATGATCATTGTTTATCAACACTGCCCATAAAATCCCCTTTTAAAAACACTGTAAACCAAAATAAAAAATAAAATAAGAACGTGGGATTCTAGATTTCTTGGGAAAACAGTTCTTTAATTCTCAGTTATTCTGTGCAGACACCCATTGGAGGTGGATTGTAACATGCAGTGACTGAACTAAAATGTTATTTCTTTTTATTCTTTCAGGGGCTGATGTTATCAACTTTGATGGCCACGTTGTGTTACCATATAGATTCAGAAACAAGAAGATGAAAACACTGAAGGATGTCATTGCCCTGAAATTTAAAACCTCTGAAAGTGAAGGGGTAATTCTACATGGAGAAGGACAGCAAGGGGATTACATTACTCTGGAACTGAAAAAAGCCAAGCTGGTCCTCAGTTTAAACTTAGGTATGTTTGGACTTGTGGTACCATTCTTTCCATTTACTAAGTTCCCCAATAGGAAAATGTAATGTTGCTTAACGCTTTAAAGTGTAAATTATAAAAAAGTTCATATTATGTTGTCAATTCATTCTCAATCCATAGTGGTTAGTATGTAATGATATACTGTTCTTTCAAAAAAATGCTTATTGTACCTGTAGTATATGAGGTACTCTGCTAGCCTCTGGCACACAACAGGGAACAAAGCGACAGCATCCTTAAACTCATGAAGTTTATGACCTAGTAGAGGGATCAGACGATATATCACCTATGATTATTATTTTAAAACAATAAAACAAAAATTACTTAAAGTAATGAGTGTTTTGAGATCTATTAAATAGGTTATGATAATAAGAGGCATAGGTTCATATGTCCCTTTCAGAGGCACGGGACCAACATTAGAATGTGTAGTAAGGAAAGTCCTCTCTGAGGAGGAAATGTTCAAGGTTAGCTCCAAGTGATGACAGGAAACTAGCCAGGAAAACATGAAGAGGGGGAGGGTTTCATAAGAAAGGATCACTGAAGACAAGGAGTTGGCACACGCAAAGAAGGAGGCTGGTGTGGGCAAAGGTAGTGAGTTACTAAAATAGAAAATGAAATCTAAGAAGTGGAAATTGTCTAAATCCTGTGGGATCTTGCAGGGCATGGTACAGGGTTTAGGTATTATTTTAAGAATGGGAAGCTGTTGGAAGGCTTTAAAGCATATGGTATTATGGTCTTATTTTTGGAAGTGCACTGAGACTTCTGTAAGAAGAATTGCTTGTGTCGGCATAAGGCTCAAAGCAGGACGTTTGCGTAGTTTGGGTGAGAGATAATAATGGCTTATATGAGGTGGATTTCAGTGCAGATGCGGAGAAACGTGTCTAGCAAGGAAATTATTTTAGTGGTAAATTCAGCACGACTTTTGATGCATTGGATATAAGAAGAAAAGAGTAGAAATAAAGAATGATTCCTGGGATTTGATTTGAGCACGAAATGGACATTAGTGCCATTTTCAGAAATAGAGAAACCTTTAGGAGGAACTCTAGTGATCTGTTTGGACATGGCTCCTTTGAGTTGCTTATTAAACATCTAAGTAGAGCTTTCTATTATGGAGTCACCTACATAAGACGGAGAGGAGAAGGTGCTAACATGGAGACTAAGAAGAAGTAGACAGTGAGTAGGAGGAAATAAAGTACATGTAGTATCACAGAGACCAAGGAAACAAAAAACTGTATTGAATTTATCTAAACTTCACTGAATTTATCTATAATGTCATGGAAGATGGAGAAGTGAATATTGGATTTGATAGCATGGAAGTTATTGTTAGTTTATTCTCAGTGGAATAGAAAAGACAAGTTTTATTGACTGTTTTACAGGTTAAAAAATGAAAGATGTGGAAATAAATATTTTGAATATAGTCAACTAGAAATGAAGGAAACAGGAAAATGAAATGTTGGCTGGAGAAGGTGAACTCAAAGGAGTTACTGTTTGGTTTTGGGTTTTTGTTGTGATTAAGTGGACAATACTAATATA
>NW_012153618.1:4526494-4528433 GCF_000956105.1 Propithecus coquereli | reverse complement strand
TCAAACCTTAAAACAGTACAACTTATATAACATTCATACTGAAGCATTTAAGGTATTTAGCCTCAAGAATCAGAAATCTGTTCTTATCTCACAAAACCTGAAGATGCTATGTCCTGCTTCCCCAAGATTGTGCTGCCTCAGTACTCCTAGAATGGTCTAAGGCCAAGAGCGTAGAGGCTTAAGGGCAGGGTTGTGCTGGTAAATGCCTAACAACTGGCTCTCTCCAGGGAGGAAGAAGAGAAATGCCCTGATATGTAGCATTTGTTAATTTTCATTGTGCAAATTCCCCACCATGGTTGCTTTTGTGCTACCAACATGACAGCACTGAGCAGGGAGTTGGGAAGAAGTGCCCTCCCAACTACCATTGTGAAGTATTTCCATCATGTAGATGCAATAAATTTAAACAACCTCAAGAATATACACAAAAGTAAGATGCAGAGATGAGTTTTGAGAGCAGTCTGTTCTCATGAGCCAGTATGCGTAGGATCCAACACAGCACTGCTAGGGGTGAAGGAAATATACCCATCACCATTCCCAGAGATGTACATCATGAAAGAAGCCATAGAATATAAGTTTCCTGTTTTGACATCACTCGATGTGGACATTTTTTGTGGGATATGGTCTAAGAGTTCTCCTCCTCCCCTGCTCTTTGTAGTTATGTACACCACAAAGTGAGCCAAGCACCGTTCACAGTCAAGCTGCTAGCTAAGGGTAACCTGAGGCTGGTGAGGTGATATGCAGAGGAGCTCTGCTTCATTTGTTCTCCTCTAACCCAATGAAAACAAAAGGCAGGGGACAGCAAACTGGTATTTGACCTGGATTCCCTCTGTTCTTCAGTTAAACTCCAGGATACGCCGGATTTGGACATTACGCTGCTGTCTTTTGCAATAGAGCTCTGCTAGAGAAGCAGAGGAATGATTCCCTCTTGTCCATTGCAGAGCCAGGAACTGGCTAGGATTTTAAAGAAAATCAATCACATGGGCTCAAAGAGGAGCAGAAGCCTGAGTTTGAATCCCTCTCTGACTCTTACTGCTTGTGTGACAGTGGACACATCATATCCCCCTTCTATAAAATGAATAAAATAGCATATTTTTCATATGGTTATGTGAGGAGGCAACAGGAGGTCATAGAAAAATATATATACAGGTATCACCTAAGGTTGCTCAGGCTGCATATAGCAAATGCATGTTTATTCTCTTTTATACAAAATGTGTCTGAAGGTAGGTAGCCCTAGGTTCCAAAGGCAGTTCCATGGTCATCAAGACCACAGACCCCTTTAATCTTGCTGTAACTCTGTCCCTGTGGCAAACGACTCCAAGGTGGCTGTGTACACTCCACTTTGCGTCCAGCCAACAGGAGGGGAAAGAGAGTAAAGAGGATTCTGCCCTCCCCCCCTTGATGACAGTTCCTGGGGTCACACACAGCCCTTACACTTAAATGTTATGAAGCTAAAAGTTACTTTAGAGAAGTTGACCAATGTCTTGTATTGACTAGGTGGGGATGGGGCAATGTGCCCAGCTACAAAGCATTATTTTTTTCCCTAAGAAGGTGGGGATAAAGGATACTTAGAAATATCTAGTAGTCTCTGCCACACTTTGTAAACACTTGGTAGCTCACAAAATTGTTACTGCAGTTATTTCTTTAGAAGCAAGGTTGTTGAATGGCAGTATCATAAATAAGTCTGTCTTAGGAGCCACACAAATAAGTGAATATTAATTTGACAACTGCAACATTTTTTTTTCTTAACACAGTCATTAAAATATCAGAACATATTTTGTGGTCCAACTACTTCATTTTACCAATGAGAATATATTACTAGAAAAAGTAAGTGACAACCTAATACCATATAATTGGTTACATTAGGAATTAGGATTAGAAACCACTTAATTGTTAGGAGTCTGTGAACTTGAGCCTGTGGTGCTTTACCAGGACACCTTTG
>NW_012153618.1:4515256-4517084 GCF_000956105.1 Propithecus coquereli | reverse complement strand
GCTGTTGTTAAATAGTTACTATTAATTTATATATATTAGATATACAGATACAATCCATGATATTTCTGCAAAATATCAGTTCCATAAATAGCAAACAAATCACCGTGTCTCCCACTGAGATCAGAGTAAGTAAAATATTAATGAACACCAGCACGGGCCATCCAGAAGAGGGCAGAGACATCTCTCTCCCTGACCTATGTTCTGCCAGCAGCAGCTTTGCTGTCTTCCAGAAGTCCAGAGGTCTACGCTCCAGCCCACAGCACAAATCCACCCTTCACCTCTCATGATCATCCTGTCCTGTCAGGCTGTCAGTCTAGCAATCCTGTGGTGGATGTTCCTGGTTATACCCCCTGGCTGGACAGCCAATTGCTACACAGCATCAGGTCTTGCCCTCCAAGAAGATTCCTACCGATGCATCCGATCACTGAACCCACGCTGCGGTGCTGTGTGTGAGGTCGGCACAGGCCCGGGCTCTGCTTCACAATTTGTAGAACTGTGGCATTGTCGACGGTCTTACATGGGTGTATATTCTGCTCTGTATTTGCCTCAAAGCATGTCCTTCTCTTTCATAGGGAAACCTGAGTTTCTCCTGTGTGGAGCCCTATACGGTGCCTGTCTTTTTCAATGCTACAAGTTACCTGGAGGTGCCCGGACGGCTTAACCAGGACCTGTTCTCAGTCAGTTTCCAGTTCAGGACATGGAACCCCAATGGCCTCCTGGTCTTCAGTCACTTTGCAGATAATTTGGGCAACGTAGAGATTGACCTGACCGAAAGCAAAGTGGGTGTTCACATCAACATCACACAGACCAAGATGAGCCAGATAGATATTTCCTCAGGTCAGTGGAACCTATTTGACATTTGCTCCTGAAACTGCTAATGTGATTTTCAAAGCTGACGTTGTGTTTTGTTTTGTTGGTGTTACATGCTCGGGATTATGTTTTAACTCAGATTTTAGAGATACTTAGTTTTATCTTTGCGCCATTTGTGACTTTTTGGATCTCATAAAAACTATTTTCTACCACTCTGGGGATCCCTCTTGCTTCCTTGATCGAGCTATAACCTGGGTTAGGGCTTATTGGTTTCACTTAGAAGGGTACTTTATATAAAATGTTCAAAAGCAAAAACGTTAGCTGTTCGTCCTGGCTAGAGTTGGCTCCACTAACTTTCATTCCTCTCTACTCTTCCTCTTTGCCGATCACTGCGTCTTGGCCAAGCAAAGAGATACTGGCTTTTAAACCAGTTGGTTGAGATTGTCTTAGACTCACAGCGGTCCCCAAGCTTTTTGGCACCAGGGACCAGTTTCATGACAACTGTTCCATGGCCAGGGTGCAATAGGGTCTGTGGGGAGGGGAGGCAGAGCTGGGCGACTCACTGCCCAGTTCCTAACAGGCCACAGACCAGTACTGGGCTGCAGCCAGGAGGTTGGCGACCACAGTTTTAGAGCATCAAAATCTATTTCTTAGAAATGCTAGTTCATATTTAATAGAGAAATTATTGTTCTTCTAAGTGAATATTTATGTTTTTAAAAATGAATGTTTATTTTAAAAACATAACAGTATAAGGTATCTTTTTTTAAAAAATGCATTTTAATTAGTATGGATATATAATAGTTGTATATATTAATACTTATAGAGTATATGAGAGGTTTTGATACAGGCGTACCATGTGTTAATCAAATCAGGGTAATTGGGGTATCCATCACCTCAAGCATTTTATCATTTCTTTGTGTTAAGAACATTCTAATTCCACTCTTTTAGTTGTTTTAAAGTATACTATAACTTGCAGTCTACAGTAAGTATCTGGTATCTTTTGATTTCATGGACATTC
>NW_012153618.1:4513623-4515206 GCF_000956105.1 Propithecus coquereli | reverse complement strand
ATAAAGTATATCAACTATAAAGAGAAATAGTAGTAGCTCCATTTACAGGCAACAGGCATGGTCTAGGCATGTTACAAACATTTATGATAACTTAAGAACATACTTCAAGAAAGATATAAACATTTTGTCGATGAGAAAACTGAGACTTAACATGGAAAATTAACTTTGCAAAGTGACTATGAGTAGCAGATATAGGTGTGGATTCATAATATGTGATTACAGAGGTAATGTTCATCTTTCATGCTGTGTTATTTCTTATCTAGAGAAGTATTTATGTATTACTATAAGTATACGTGCGCGCACACACACACACACACACACACACACCATTTTAAGCTTTGTATAAAAACGGCACCTGAGTCTTACTGTTTTCATAGAAATTGTTGCTTAAGCTAGAAAGGTATAGAATCCAAATAATCAGAATACTGTTTCCATTATTTGTACCTTTAAGAAGAGGAAAAATGTTATTTTTGCCCAAACCTCACTGTTGGCCCTGAGATTGTATCCATGAGGTACCCAAACTATTAAACACAGCAAATTGCACTAGGGACTAATGCCAAAATCAACTTTAACTTCAAAATGTATTGTGGTTACAAATAAGGTTTCAAACTTGCAGAGTAAAAATATATAGCAAAGCATAAATGATCTATAAGTATATTCTATTTTAACAGATAATTGTATGGGCAAACATAGAATAAACTTTTGAATCAAAATATACATACATAGAGAAAACCTTAGGCAGGATTCAGACAAGTGGGACATTTTGCAAGCAGCCCTACAAAGGCAAATATTTATATAAGAAATTTGCTTTCAAAGATGTCAAGTGCTGATATTTCAGTGAAATTGACTCAGCACTCATCCTACCCCCCTTATCCACACACATCCATTCCTTCATTACATTTGACTCCAGAGTCAGCACCATTACTCAGGAAGGATCTTTAATTTTGCCAGGGAGACAATCCCCTCGACGCAAGTATGTGGTCAGTGATAACATCTCAGTTATTATGCATAGGCAGTGCTTTTCATTGGTAAAAGCAAACATTTAAAAATAATCATCTGTGAAGGTACAGAGCAGATTTAATTTGAATATTAATTCAAGGAGACAGCCTGCCTTAGATTTAATAGTTAGTGTGCTGAAATGGAAGAACAAGGAATCTGATATATATACCTGGTGTTATGGGAAAAAAATATATATGTGTAGAGAGAGAGAGATGCAGAGACAGACAGACATACACACAGAAGGACCTGATGAAAATGTCCTTAAATTACATTCCTTCAAATTTTATGGCAGGGAAAAAGAAGTTGGAAGCAAGTGTAGATTTTCCGATCTTTAAAGGGAAGATACTTAGGCACTAGAATATAAAATGCAGGGTATCTATATGATAAATCAGTTTTTTTGTTTATACCAAGGAGGAGTATATGGAAGAGGGATAAGTTTAAATCATTGCAAGTTTTGTTTTCATTTTGTCTAGTTATACCACTAGTTCCACAAGCATTAATGCGTTGTAATATAAGCACATTTCATGGGAATTTAAATGGAATTTAGAGTTGGATAACAAAATAATCTGAAATAATCACAATTA
>NW_012153618.1:4509355-4509688 GCF_000956105.1 Propithecus coquereli | reverse complement strand
TGGTTTGGGGATTCGTTCAAAATAAATCTTGCAAGTAAAAGAATATTCAGTATATTCTTCATCCTCTTTTCTCCTTTTGCCTTCAAGTTGTGATTTCTTTTTTTCAAGAGTCTCATTAATCGTTGACAATAGATTTAACGTATAGAGTTCAGTCAAGCTCTGAGCAACCTTGAGTTTGAAGGGTGGGTTATCTTTCCATGAATATGTTTTTCAAGTTGCAACATCAAAAAACATCAACTTTTAAAATGCATTCCATTATATTTCTTTCTTTAGGACAGCAGTTATTGGTTTATTGATACATATTTATGCATTACTTTTAACTAGGAGTATGTG
>NW_012153618.1:4494010-4497260 GCF_000956105.1 Propithecus coquereli | reverse complement strand
CAGTTACTTCTTTTTTCCTTTCACTCCTTACAATCCAATCTTTATTACTAAAATTTTGCCTCAATCTTTGCTGTGGTACTTAGTAGCATCTGATGTTTTCTGAAAGATGTTAATAACCTGCCTAGTACATCTAGTCTTTCTACAAACACTTTCAGTCTTTCTTCTGGTACTTCCAGCTTTCTGGGGTCCTTTCACAGACTGAGCTCTTGCTACCCTTGGACATGCTACACCACTGTCAGTTCCCTGCCTGGATATTGGAGTACTGCTTACTTCTGATTCCCCAGTATTCTTTCTCTCTCTGATTCCAATTCCGTTCTATTTTATTTATAACCTGGCATCGCAGACTTGGTAAGTCTAGATTACAACTTCCTATTTTCTGTGAATATTGCCTTACCCCTTTGGGCATGAGTTTAACCATCTACCAACCTGAAATGCCTCTATCAACCCCTGTAGAGATCTATGCCAAATCTCAGCCACTCTCTGTCTTCTTAGTCACCAAGTTCCTATTGCTTCTTGGCATGCAAATCTAGCATATAGTTTAAATGGGAAAGCCTATAAGCAGAAAAGTAGGAAAGTACACACAATCCCCCATGGTCTGAGCTTTGGTTGAGCAAAGATGTCAGCTGACACCACAGCCAAGATTCCAGGAGCAAGGGACCTGCACATATAATGCTTTGCATAATTAGAGGAGCAGGAGCAAGAAAAGTTGCCTTGTTAGAAAAGGGGTGTCCCTGGAGTCCAATGGCAGACTTGGGCCAACTTTTCCGTTGTGCTTACTCAGAACTGCTGAGCTGGTTGTCTACTGCACCACTATAAAGGTTGGAGGAAATGAGGCTCTGGGACCATCCAGGTGTGTCTGTCATCTAGTCCTGAGATCATGATGACGATTGTGATAATAGATAAAAATGAAAGCTTACACCATGCCTGCCACTGCGCTAAATTCTTTACGTTAATTATCTTAAGGCGCCAATAACCTTGTAAGTTAGGTACTACAATATTGAGAAACCTTCTTTCTGTCTCATTTATATCAATGGCAAAGTCATTCTTCTGGCTACCCAAGTTCAAAACCTTGAGAAAAGTCAAATTTTTGTCTTTCATCTTTACTAGCACATGCAAAGATTTAACAGTTACCACTAGTGATTTTAAAGTGCCTCACCCATCCATTATCTGCTCACCCCAGTTCAAAAACTCATCATTTGAAATGATAATCACAGGCATCTTAATTGCCAAAAGAATGTTTCTTTGAATCAATGACCTACTTATGATGGTTTAGAAGTTACGGGCATTGGCTCTGGAGACAGACTGCCCACTGATTAATACTGATTGAGTTCTTTCTCTGCTCCAGTCACTGTTAAAGCAAAGATAATGTGCTCAAATGTATTAAGCCACTTAATTCTCTCAAAAACTCCATAATATGAAGGCCATTATCATCTGCATTTCATAGGTTAAAGAAACACAGGCATAAAGATGAATAACTCACCAGGGGGCCTCCAGGTATTAAATAGCAGAACTTGAAAAAGAGTCCAGAAAATTTGAGTCTAAAGTTAGTACCCTTGGCCACTCTATGGAACGACCTATCACATTCATTCAACACTTTAGTTTTCATTCATACAGGATCAGGTAGTGTTGAATAGGACACATCTGAAATATTTGCTGAATTCAGAACCTAAGATTGATGCTGTCTGCATCATGTCTCATTAGGATTCTCATGAGAGCCTTTTAAGTCTTCAGTCCTCAACCCCTGGGCGGTGGACCAGTACCGGTCCGTGGCCTGCTAGGATCCAGGCTGCGTAGCAGGAGGTGAGCGAGCAGCTGGTGAGCAAGAGTGAAGCTTCATCTGTATTTACAGCTGCTCCCCATCCCTTGCATCACCACATAAGCTCCGCCTCCTGTCAGATCAGCAGCAGCATTAGATTCGCGTAGGAGCACGAACCCCACTGTAAACTGCACGTACAAGGGATCTAGGTTGCTGCTCCTTATGAGAATCTGATGCCTGATGATCTGAGGTGGAGCTGAGGCAGTGATGCTAGTGCTGGGGAGCGGCTGCAAATACAGACGATCATTAGCAGAGAGGTCTGACTGCACAATAAATGTAACACACTTGAATTATCCCCAACCAATCCCTCCTCCCTGGTTCATGGAAAAATTGACTTCCATGAAACCGGTCCCTGGTGCCACAAAGGCTGAGGACCACTGTTCTAACTAATCTCTTATTGTTTCTAATTTCTCTCTCACGTTACCCAAGTTCATATTTCCAAAATGCAAGGAAAGTACTTTAATTATTCCCAATTTTCTAAAGGATAAGTCCTGATGTCTTAGCGTGTCACACAAGAGCATGTACAACCTGAGCTAAACTGGAATATTTGGCCTTATTTTTCTTACTTTGCACCATATGCTTTGACCACTGTCCACTATCTGCCAGGAGTTGCTTCCTCTATACACCACCCTGGCAAACTGCTGTTCATCCTTCATGTGCAGTTTTGGTATCATTCCCTTCTCCAAACCCTGGGGAATAATCCATCATCCACTAGCATAGTACAACACCTCATATCTTAAACAATAATTTTTTAGTTTCATCTCAAATTGCAGACTCCTCCATTACCATGTCTCGCTCATACCTGCCCTCCTAACACTTACCCACACTTGTCAGAAAATAGGCAGTAAGCGCTTTCATCTTTTCTTGCTTTGTTGGATTTATACTTGGGCTATAGCAGAGTTTCCTTGCTCTTCTCTCTGCCTCCTACCTTTCTAAACAAGTCCATTCCACACATTCCCATGTGATTAAATTTTCAAAATGACTATTCTTTTGTGTCATGTTTCCATTCAAAAATCTTCCATGAACTCCTAAAGTTTTAAGATTAAGTCTCATGTATTCTCAGCAAAAAGCCTGAATACTCATCCCTTGGTGATCTCAAATTCTTTTAAAATTTTAGATAACTCTTAGTGTTTTCACTTGTTTGACATTATATGTTGTATTATTCAGACATTTGGCTACTGGAATTGAAAATATGTGGTCTTCTAAAGCTTCCTAAGAGCAATAATCCTGCTCTTACTTTGCCTGTCTACCTCTGAGCCTAACACAATGTCTTACATGTGGCATGTTTCCAAATATCCAGTTGATTGATTTTTTTTTTAATGAACCGATACCAAGGTGTTATAAACTATAACTTTATATTTCTGTTGTCTTCATCAATTTACGTAAACCAAATTCATTGTGAAAGGAGAGTAGCAAATATCTCAAAGGAAATAA
>NW_012153618.1:4491105-4493960 GCF_000956105.1 Propithecus coquereli | reverse complement strand
CTTAAATAATAAGCTTCAAGTTAATTTCAATGGCCTTTATATGCATAACTAATTTTAAATAAATGCCACAACTTCCATGTAATTTTTAAACCATTTTTTTGAGCATAGATAGATGGCTGATAAATAGATAGGTAGATAGATTCATATATTAAGGCATTTTCCCTTAAAACTACTGCTAGCTATCAGGGAACAGCATACTTATTTTTCTCTCTGAATGGTGAAAATCACTTTATTCCCAAATCTACATGCACTGCACTTCTACAAAAGAAGTGGATAAAAATTAATTCTTAGATTTTCTTACTTTTTGATGGGCTTGTAGATACCTAAGAATTTCCAGTAAAACTCAAATCTATCATTTTAAGGTGCTGAAGACAAAACGTGGCTCTGTATTCTTAGGGAGAAGATAGAACTTAGGAAGTCTGATTCATAGAGCACTGTGCTCATTTTAATTAAGAGTCTAGATTTGTGCTGAAACAACATATATCCTCTTGTTTAGTAAATGCCAGAAGAAAGATAGATGTAGATCAATAGATATAGGTATCTATTTAGATCTATCTATCTAGATAGGTAGATAAAAGATATCCTTGGGCACATATATAACACATTTTCCTGATTTTGTTTCCCCCAAATTCACAAATAGACTTGCTGTGAGAGCCACACAGTACCAAATCAAAAGCATTTGAGTGAATGGTATGTTGCTCTTAGGTAGCTTCACCCAACTGACTTTTTATTGTATTTCAATTCCCTCAGTGGCTGTACTATCATCATGCAAGCTGAGTGGAAATCTACTTTAATTATACATCAGTACATGCTGATGCACTTTTTCACATCAAGAGAAGTATTATATTGCAGAATGAAAGGGAAAAAAAAAAAGGCTTGGGAGGAGAGGGAGTTTTATGATACTAGGTATTAACTTATTCTCTGGAAAGCAATGGGGGCATTTTAATTTATAATCACACTCCATGATACCATTTCCATTCCAGTTTCTACAAGATTTCTAGGCCTTTTAAAATGTTCTATGCCTCTTTCAGGGAAGATGAATAAAACATGTATGTATGTGTATACAATAATTTTTAAAAATTGCAAGGAGAGGATAAAGTTTTAGTAAACTTTGGTGGATAAAATGGAGGCAAAAACTACCAATGGTGACCAGCTCATGCTTTAAAAGCTTCAGTTTACTGTATAAATAAGTCAAAAGAGGGAAAAAAAATCATACATCACTACTATAAACTAAGAAAAAAACGAATTACGAAAGAACAGCTAAGAACATAGCCAAGAAACTCCAAAATTAATGTATGCATGTGGTTGAAGATGCTTCCAAAACAAGAACAGGGAAGATACAGAAGCAAATTAGCTGTGATAAAAAGCCATTCTTTTTTTTTTAATTGACAGATAAAATTGAATGCATTTATTATGTACAACATGATGTTTTGAAGTGTATACATACACATTATGGCCCTTCTCCTTATATTTAAATGTTAGGGCTGAAACTTCATCCAAGGTTGAAACTTCTCTGATAAATGAATATTTGGTAAATTTAAGCAATATAGATTTATATTGTAGAGAGATCTGAGTCAACTTGAGATATTTTGCCATTGAGTATCTAATTTTGTTTCAAATAGTTAACAAAATAAATAGTGTTGGCATGGAACAATAAGGGGTTATTTACCTTCATAATCAGGGGAAAAAAACCACAAAGTCAAGTCACTGGATTGAAACCCTCCACCCTACCCCTACACCCTTCACCCCCCCGTTAACCTCGTGGTGAGAATTACCTAGGCATAATTCACTTGACCAGGAAATTCAGACTGCGACATAGTACCATTGACTAGAATCTACCTTTTTTCTCCTTAATTTTTAAGCAATTTATGGAGAATTTAGGCTCACTGGATTATCTGTTGCTTGTTTCTAATTAGTTATGGTAATGAGCCCCCTTTTGGGGAGGAATCCTGCAGATTTTGAGACCCTCTGATTGAGATCAGCTGAAGCAATGATTCCTCTGCATACTTAGTGTGGTGCACACGTATTTCTTTGTCTCTTTACTTTGTTCATAAAAGCTCTTCACAAGAAAACTTGTGAGGGGGACACATAATACTGATTAGAAAGTAGTTACTTTTGGTGAACATGGCATCAGGAAATAATTATGTATATGACTCCATCTTTAATCATTACTCAGTTTTATGACTTATTTTATTCTGAATATTTCCCTTGAGGGATTTCTGACCTGAGCACAGATCCTACTTCTGGTAACTGAAATTCTGTATTATTTCTGAGTCTACTTTCTTCTCTCAGTTACTTCTTTTTTCCTTTCACTCCTTACAATCCAATCTTTATTACTAAAATTTTGCCTCAATCTTTGCTGTGGTACTTAGTAGCATCTGATGTTTTCTGAAAGATGTTAATAACCTGCCTAGTACATCTAGTCTTTCTACAAACACTTTCAGTCTTTCTTCTGGTACTTCCAGCTTTCTGGGGTCCTTTCACAGACTGAGCTCTTGCTACCCTTGGACATGCTACACCACTGTCAGTTCCCTGCCTGGATATTGGAGTACTGCTTACTTCTGATTCCCCAGTATTCTTTCTCTCTCTGATTCCAATTCCGTTCTATTTTATTTTTAACCTGGCATCGCAGACTTGGTAAGTCTAGATTACAACTTCCTATTTTCTGTGAATATTGCCTTACCCCTTTGGGCATGAGTTTAACCATCTACCAACCTGAAATGCCTCTATCAACCCCTGTAGAGATCTATGGCAAATCTCAGCCACTCTCTGTCTTCTTAGTCACCAAGTTCCTATTGCTTCTTGGCATGCAAATCTAGCATATAGTTTAAATGGGAAAGCCTATAAGCAGAAAA
>NW_012153618.1:4483977-4488220 GCF_000956105.1 Propithecus coquereli | reverse complement strand
TGAATAAAATGAAAGCATATATACATTTTCCAAAAAATGTATTCCCAGGAGCATAACATGAAGTAAAACCTTGAAGTTAATCACATTCCCTTTGTATTTATTTTTTTCATACAATACAAAAAAAAAAAGTGCATGATTAAAATTAATTTAGCTTTATTCTCTTCTTCAGGCTTGGGAATGCATTCAACATAATAACTCCAGGGAAAAAATAAGGGAATCAAAGATTTTTGTATTTTATACTCAAGGCCCCTAATCTCTAGTCAGTTCTACAGTGGATTAAAACAGAGACTATCTATGTATTGCAATACTGTCTATTGTATTGCTTTGTTAAGGGAAACAGTGTTTATGGAGGATTAAATCGTATTGTCTCTGACTTCTTCTATTTGGTAACTCTAGGCAATAACATTATTGTTTAGATAACTAAACAATAAAACATAAACTTCAGAGTCATTTTATAGGAAACACTATACGTGGACACAGGGAGTAAATCTCACCTCCGCCATCCCTCCGTCCCAACACCAGCACATTTGTCCTAGGTTCACATGAGACCATATGGCATATACTTACCAAATTTTATTCAGCTATGGTAGGCAGAATAGAGCTAATAAATTCTCTCCTCTCACCCCGTAGTCTTTATAATGCACATATAGGAAAATGTGAAATCTGGAACATCTATGGAGATCCATTGGCAGGCAAATTTCTAACTTTTTCTATCCAGAGAGCTACTGGATCCTATGTCACTCAGGATAATCAATGCCACAGGTGAACACAGCAAATGGTTTGTTCATGAAAATCTTGATGAGGGAAATAAACCCTTGAGAGTCTCTATAAGAAATATTTCCCTGAGGAAACTGAAAGAAAAAGAGGGTGCTCTGTATCTATAGTGTTACTGCCTGGAGCAGTTTTATAATACACAGTGCAGTTTATGACTAGAACAGCCAATGGGCATCACTGTGGGGAAAAACTAAGGAATGTGGGCTCTATTGCTATGAATGAGTGTGTCCCCAGCAATGTTACGTGGCTGGTAGATGCGGTGTGAGTGCATGGGTGTGCACAGGTGTGCACACGTACTTTTTAAAAAAATCCTTTAATCTTTAATGAAATAAAAAACATTAAAATTCAGTAACTCTATTTCTAATTGAGTGCTATAATGCCTCCATTGTATGATTTAATGATTTCAAAAAGAGTGAATCAGTAAGATGATAGGACTTCAAACAAGTTGGAATTATAACTCATTGTAAATTTGTATGAAGTGCTTTATTTCTTTCTTTTTCTTTTCTCAAACGTTTGAGCATTTACTATTAAGCAACAAAAAATAACAATGCCTACCTTTTCTAATTCCCTTTTTTTGTCTTAATAAAACCATGACAAGTAATCCAGGGAACTGAGAAGAAATCTTGAGGGACAGATTTTCTAAAACAGTGTTTCTCAACTAGGGGCGACTTTGATTCCCAGGGGATATTTGGCAATACCTGGAGACATTTTTGGTTGTCACACTAGGGGGCCAGGGATGTGATGCTACTGGCATCTAGTGTGCACAGGCCAAAGATCCTGCTAAATATTCCAGAAAGCATAGAACTGTACTCACCAACACACAGCTCCCTGCCCAACAAAGATTTATTCAGCCCCAAATGTCAGTAGTGCCCAGGTAGAGAACTCCGGTCTGAAGGATCTCTTCCCAACATCACACTCCAAAAGCAGAGGGCCCTGCAGGGAGAAGGCCACACTTCCTGGAATGTCCCTTTTCTCCCATACTAAATGACAAGCTAACAAGTTTAGACAAGCTGACTCCTGGGGTCCCTTTTAGGTCCATTTAGAGTTTGTTCCCTTTACATTTTGCTCTATGTTGTTAGAGTTTCCTGTTTTCCATTCCCAATATAAATGCTTCGAAAAAAATCCCAGGCTCCTTCCTTTGACTTTGCTTTTTTGTTTCTTGTTTTTTTTAAGACACAGTCTTGCTTTGTCTCCCCAGCTAGAGTGCAGTGGTGTCATCACAGCTCACTGCAACCTCAAAGGATCCTCCTGCCTCCACCCACTAGAGTGCTAGGGCTATGGGCATGAGCCATGGCGCCTGCCCGGCCACACGTCTACTATCTTTGTGGATCTTTTGCACTTCTAAACAATGCGGAGACATTGTCGATTCTTCCTAGTATGTTCAGAGATAACCATACGATGAGATAGTTCTCCACATAAACACTCTTATACACTATTCTAAACCATATTTTGTTATTTTTTTCTACAAACTCCAACTTCTGTTTTTCTAAATATTTAACTTCTCTAGTGCCTTCTTTCACTATAACTTGTCCTTGCCATTTTTTTCAGTAATAAACACAAACATAAATTATGAGTCTGTGTGTGGATTTGACATGTCGCAGCAGACAATTATTTATTAATAAATGATCAAAATAGTTCATTGTTGATATTAGGTTCAGGTGTTATGAAAATGTCATGATATTATGGTGAAAGAAAGAATATTAGAGCAGACAAGAGACTTAACTAGCATCTATCAGTTTTCGTTCCTTAGAGCTCTAAGTGCAGAGACAGAGAGAGCCGAGGCATGAGACAGCAAGGAGAGGGAGCATGGACCCCTTTGTCCTTCGGCAGTTCGGCTTCCTGGATAGGAAGTGGTAGTTAGGATTGTCTTGCACCTTTCTCCGTAGTCAACTTAAAAGTTCCTCCTCCTCCCCATGTGTTCTTTCTGGCTGTTACTCTCACCTAAGTGGCCCTCCTATTTTGCTACTGATGACACCGGAGATATTACTCTATTTCTGTAATTGCTGAACTCAGGAGGCCAATCTTCCTTGTGCTACCTTTATTTCCCTTTACTGCCCTTTATTAACCTGGCCTTTGATCTCTACAAAGAATTACACAGCATCATGTGAGACTCATAATTTAGATGAAGAAATTATATGGTAAGAGGGGGAAAGTCATAGTCCTCCATGACAAACCGCTCACTCGTGTGATTTTAATCTTACATGCGGATCGCACGTGCACACACACGTGGAACCCTTCCTTTCCTGAATCATTCATCATTACATATTGGGTACCTAGCGTGTTAAGCACCGGGGATATAAACAGAGTGCCCTCCCTGTATTACATAAACATGTAAAATATTTATAGATTATCATAGAAGCTATAAAGGAAACACACAAAACTATATGGTTAAAATTTAGGCTCAGACATAAAAGATAAGAAAGGGTCAAGCTGGTATAGGAAAAACCTGAAGTACAGATGCCCTACGACTTGAAAGCACTTGACTATTCAATGACTGTAAAAAAGGACAAAAAGGAAGAAATTAGTTTGGAGAGGTAGGTAGAACCCAGATCATGGAAGGTATAATAAGCTATAAGAAGAAGTTAGAATTGAAGTTCATTGTAGGATTTCCTGTCAGGGAAGTGACATGATACGATTTTTAAATGATTTCTCTGTCTACTGTGTGGATAATGAATAGATAGGTAAAAATGATAGTAGATTATAAAGAGGCAACAATTGGAAAAAGGGGACAAGGTAGAAACTATTGCATAGTCCAGGATTAAATAACAGCAGTTTTCACTATGATGATAGCTGTGAGGACGTGGAGAGTTAGAGGATTTGAGAAATATTTAAAAGGTAGAACCATCATGATTTGGCAATAGCTCCATGTGAAGTGTGAAAGAAAGGTAGAAATGAAGATGAAATTGCAGGTTCATAATTTGATTTACTGAATGGATATTATTCCCTTGGCTTATGTGGAAAAGAATGAGAAGAGTTTGGTGAGACTCCAGTTCTGTTTTGGACATGTGACATTTCAGATGTCTGCTTGGTACTTATGTGGACGAGTCAAGTTGTCAGTTAGGGATGTGAGTCTGGAGCCTAGGGAAGAGTCAGGGCTGGAGCCGTCAGCACATCATGGTGTTGGGAGCCAGGGGGCCCCATGACTTTACTGAGTGAAAACTGACGGAGAGTAGGAAAGAGTCCCAAACTGAGCCTCCAAGAACGCCATCTTCCAGAATTTGCTAGGAGGAAGAAAAGCCAACAAGAGGACAGAGAATGGACAATCGCATAAGAAGAAATCTAAGAGAGTGTGGCATCCTGAAAGTTAAAGGAATAGGGTTCCTCAAGAACAACAGAGTGACAATTATTAAATGGAAGAGCATGATAAACCTACGTGGACAACTATGTAATAAGAAATGCACAACTGAGACCTTGTCTAAGCGCACTGCAGAATTGTAAGCAGTATAATAATCCTATCCCACCATCTACT
>NW_012153618.1:4478415-4480057 GCF_000956105.1 Propithecus coquereli | reverse complement strand
ATGTTTACCTAGAATTCAAAATTAAATTTAATTGCAGTTATTTATTTAAGTTTGAGGCTGAGAGACAATAGTTTATTATTCAACTAAAAGTACTATATATGGATTTTGGTCTATTGATATGTAAAAATTACATTGAGTCACCACTTTTAATATTACACAAATTGACGCACCAAGAAAAGATTCTATGATTGCTTATATGAATTCAGCGCCTACAGTCTGTGGGGAAAATATACTGAATAAACACAGAAATGAATGCCTTGTTCTCAACTCTGACATTTAAAGAAACCTCACAAATGGTTTGCTTGCCAGAAAAAATGTCAATGCAAAAAATTGTCAAATATACTATATTAAAATGGTCTTTTCCCTTCTTTTCGGAGTTCTTACCTGAGTTTTCTTGCTTGTTCTGCCTTGCATACACCCTGTAAACACACACAGTGTGCTTTAAACTCTCAACATGCTTTCATTGATGTTATCTCATCTGAGTCTTAAAAGCATCTTGAGAGGCAAGGAGAAAAGGTACAGCTCTTCTCAGGAGGGCAAAACAAGGGCATATCAAGGATTGTCAAGGATATGGTAGAGAATATTTCTGTTCTTAGATCAGATGACTTTGATGATTCTGCCCCAAACCCTGCACTTTACTAACTGGCTTGGCCACGCACATGTCCTCATCATATTGTGTGCCAGCTCAGTAGAAGTTTGCTAAATGATTTTTTTAAATGGAAGTGATTATAGAATCCTCCTAGAGGAGATTATTTTACCTTCCCACTAGCATGGTCACAATCAGTCTGTCACCTTTGACATCACATGACTGTGAGCCTTATATGGAGATCACAGGAGAAGAACAGAACTGTCCTTTTGTTTTGTTTTTCCATCTCCACACTTCTCTCCATTAAAACCCAGAAAGACCAGAAAGCCCATAGCATGAGCACACCTGGCTTAATTCTCCATTTATCTCCAGGCATGGGTTTTTGATGTCCTGCTAATAGCCCAAGAAAACAAAATATTTTTTAAGAAATTGTCAACAGGATTGACCTTCAATTATTGCCTCATTGGTATCATTTCTGGGTGGCCAAGCAAGGCCCTCCACCCCAGTCTTCAGGTTCCCAAATCTACTGAGCACATAATGCTGGAAATATTTGCATTAGAGCATTATTTTTTCCATGGTGATGAATAGGAGCTTTGACCTCTGTTAAAATGCAAATATTTTTGGAAGAAGTTTCACATCTTCTTTCCTGAGACCCATTTTTGTTGTGAATACCGTACAAGAAATGATCAGGAAGAAGAGGCTACTGAAAAGGGAGGGGAAGGAGTAGTTAGCCTGACTGAGAACAAATGTGACTGTTTTGTAAAGGCCAGTGCTTTCCTGTAAATGCACATTTTTTTCCAGAGCACTTGTCATGTTTCTTTTCATTCTCCAGGTTTGAGGCACTTCCTCAAAGATGCTCTTCCTGAGCGTTCTATTCTATTCAAGACTTACCTTTATCTCTGTTGTTGTACTCTGCTTATTTCCTTTATCATCTGGTTTTTTTGTTTTGTTTTGTTTTGTTTTGTTTTTTTGAGACAGAGTCTCGCTCTATTGCCCAGGCTAGAGTGCTGTGGCATCAGCCTAGCTCACAGCAACCTCAAACTCCTGGGCTCAAGC
>NW_012153618.1:4475287-4476928 GCF_000956105.1 Propithecus coquereli | reverse complement strand
TAATAAATTCTGTAAAAATTATGTATAAAAGTTGTTTCATGTATAAAGAAAAGAGCAACTTGCTTCCCAGAGGATTCAGTGAAGATTTGACAGAGGAAGTAACATTTGATCTGAGACATAAAGGAAAGGTCAGGGTCCTTGATTTGGGCAAGCGGGTGAGTCAGTCTAAACAGGCAAAGGGAACAGCATTTACAAGACATGATACTCTATGTCTTCAGGCAACTTTAGAGATGTGTAAAGCACGAGGATCATTTAAAAAAAAAAAGCAGAAATTGCTTCCATTAATTCAGACTGGGAAATTGGGAAGTCTTGTGTGTCCTTTAGGGCTGCGGTCCCTAACCCCTGGGGTTGCAGACTGGTACCTGTCCATGGCCTATTAGGAACTGGGCCACACAGCGGGAGGTGAGCAGAGGGCTATTGAGTGAAGCTTCATCTGTGTTTACAGCTGCTCCCAATAGCTCACATCACTGCCTGAGCTCCGCCTCCTGCCCGATCAGTGGCAGCGTTAGATTCTCATAGGAACGTGAACCCTACTGTAAACTGCACATGCGAGGGACCTCGGATGCATGTTCTTTGTGAGAACCTAATGCCTGATGATCTGAGGGGGAGCTGAGGCGGTGATGCTAGTGCTGGGGAACAGCTGCAAATACAGATTATCATTATCAGAGAGGTTTGACTGCATGATAAATGTAATGGTTTTGAATCATCCCAAAGTCATCCCCTCTCCCCACCTGGTCCATGGAAAAATTGTCTTCCATGAAAATGGTCCCTGGTGCCAAAAAGGTTGGGGACCGCTGCGTTAGGAGATTCAGATTTTATTCTGTGGGTAGCTATTAGAAGTACATAAGTAAGAGAATCATATGATCAAATTTGCATTTGAGAAATGTTATTTTTGTGGCAGTGTTTAACTTTTATGTCTCCAATTTTTTAAAGGTATATGTATTATTAAAATATGTACACATGACATTAGGGTGGTTGAAATAAGATAAAACTAGATGAACCAAGTTTTTAGAAAGTCAGATACAGCTATTTATCTACGATGCTCAGAAATTGTTTGATTTGGATGAAAACTTTTAAGGAAAAAACTCTTTTGGGACATATATAGTTCAGACATATAATCAACTCTACTTATTTTTTAATGTGTATTAAATTTATCAGTGTTAATATTTTAAAATATACTAAACAAGGTAGGATATGCTCATCTCTTTTTAATCATAACCATATTTTCTGAAGACTAGCATCAGTACATGATCTATAAATAATCCTTTTTATACTTATGAATTCACATATGACTGGCTCAGGTATATAAATCATAATTCATTGTGTATCTAATAAACAGTCATCATTTTGGGTTCTCTAACCCTGTGGTTAGTTACCTGGCATTAAGCAGTTGAGAAAGTATAATTTGTTAAGACCCTAGAAACATAATAGATTTGCTTGAATAAGTTTAATATTATTTTTACCTACCTAGCCACTGAACCTCTATGACTGACAAATTGAATTGTCAATATCACAAGCAATTGCAAAACAAGATAGCTGTTTTCTTAAATACCACCATAAAACTAGGAAGTTTCCAGGATAATTTCAATTGATGTAAAAATAAATATTCAATATAAAGACTTTTAATATAAGTGATGTTAA
>NW_012153618.1:4467237-4467777 GCF_000956105.1 Propithecus coquereli | reverse complement strand
AGATCATTGAAAAGCTCAACAAGAGATTCTGATATAGATCTCTGATTAAAAATCACTGATGAAGTCCAATGTCTTTGATTGAGGGAATTAAAATCCGATAGTAAAATTGTTTACGAGATTTTAAACAAACCTAGAAGTGATGTTGTTACTATATCTAGAATTGCCCCATCACTATAAGGCTGCTTTTTTCTTGTTGTTTAAATCTCCTACTCTCTGACCAACTCTGGCAAAAGTCAGACAGAACCCAGCATTTTCCTTTTTCAACCATTCTCAGCCATACATCTTTGCCATTTATATTAATGGTTAATATCTTTAATTTTTATTATTCACACATCAATTATGCTTTCACACACAAGAATCTTCGTGTTCTTTGCCAGGATTCCCAGAAAAGACAGTATAATAGTCTATCTCCAATATTAAATGCTAAATTTTTGATAATGGGAGTTGATTTCTCTCTAACATTTATAATCATTACAAGTTTCTTGACTAGATGGTGCAATTATAACACTACAAACTCCAAAATATGTTATAAAACTAGAT
>NW_012153618.1:4465985-4467187 GCF_000956105.1 Propithecus coquereli | reverse complement strand
CCCTCAACTGCCTTTTTTTCACACTCAAAAATGTTCCCTCTGTCTCTCAGTGGTAAAGATTTATCAATATTCTACTCTGGGGCACATTGGAACAACCATTTATAGCTGGTTTACTGAATGGCTCATCAATATTCTTATGTAGCTCAGTGTTTATGTGACTCCATAGATCATTGCTTAAGATTAAATCTTTAGATTATCTGCAGAGCTCATTTAGTAAAATAAAAAAGCAATCTGTCTTTTAACTATTATTATGAATAATGTTGTACAGTACAAAATAAGAAAAAATTTACTTTCTTTTCAGAAGCTAGTAGTTATTCTTGCTTCTGATCTGTTAATATTTAGTCAATCCATCATGAATGGCAAAAAACAATTCAGCATTTCTCCATATGTTGCATATGGACGTAGACAGGTATAAATTTAGGAATTGAAAATGTCTTCTGTGGATGCAAGTATGCTGGAAACCTTTGGTTATAATAGCCCTTTTACACAGTATTTACTGTCCACTTAATTTTCTCTGTTCCCTCCCCTCAGTCAGACCTCAGGATGTGGTTTGGATGGCATGTCAAGTTTGGGAGTTGTTGTAGTAGTTAACAAGCACCCTCAAAGCATTATTCAGTTTCAGCACATCCAGAAGCATAAGCATCTGTAATTTTGGCTAATGTATGTCAGCTGAGCTAAGTAAGCGTGAAAACATGCTTGACTTTTTGGAAAAGAAGAACCACCCGCTCTCTAACTTAAGCATATATATTAATAATGTTTCTTAGCCATTATGTCACAAACACAGTAGATTATAGCAGCAGAGGCTTGCTTTTCTCACTCAGGGTTTTCACATCAGCTGGGGGGGGGGGTATTCTTTGCTCCACGTGTATCTCATCCTGGGACCGCAGCTCCTCTGGCTCTGCTCTTTTCGTGGTGATGGCAAACGTGCAGTGCCCTCAGCCAAATCACACTGGCACGAGCCTTTGCCATGAAAACTACAGAAAGGCGAAGGAAAGCCAGGGAAACTGAGCTCAGGCTCTAGTAGTGTCCCCCTGGGGTTGTACCTTCAAGAACCAAGAAAGCTGAGGAGCATCTTAGTGTAGTTGATGGTGGCAAGAGCCAGGAGGAAGGGGACCATGAGTCTCAGGTCATAAAAAGTCAGAAAAGAATGTATGGCTAAGCTCAGCACAAAAGAAAAAAAAAAAGCACAACAATATCATAAC
>NW_012153618.1:4452673-4454195 GCF_000956105.1 Propithecus coquereli | reverse complement strand
GTATGATTGGAAATACCATTTACAGAAGCCAAGCTCATACTACTTTTCTATAACCCATCTCTTGCCTTAACCAGATGTCATTTTAACAGTTCCTGACTCAGGATCTCCCAGTTTCCAAAATGTATCTATAAAGTACCTAAAAAAACAATTTGAAACTTATAATGAGACATAGATCTAGTACTGACTTGGAATCTATTACATGGAGTGAATTTTATTACCTATAAGGCAGATGATATTAGATTTATAAAAACAAATGGGGATCATCTATGATGTTGCTGCCAGAAATAGACCTAGCATGGGCCCCTGGAAGTAGAAGGAGAAATGGTTTTTATCTCTTCTACTGTCCCCCACTTCGGCAAGGCTTGGTCTGGACCAACCATAAAACTGGATGGTCGTTCACCTGGTGGAAGCTGCCTTTTAAAGTAGTAAGTACTTTTGCCATTTGAATATACTGTGGAGTATATTACAACTGTAATTTTGTATATTTTGTTATTAGATGTCAGAAGATCACATGAGTCCATATTATAGTCCCCCTGTGCTCTCCCCATCTCCAACTTTCCTTCCAGACACACACATCATGGACATTTGCGTTCATGATGCGCTAGTGGTAGTTAGAATCTATGGCATAAAGGTTCTAAAACAATTTCTCCAACCTCAGTTGAAGTTTCATTTTTAGTTTACCTCATCTATAAATTATCTGAACCAATAATTTTGAAAATTACAAATATAAAATTCTAAATTAAATATTAATTCCATTATAAATATTGCATTTTCTTTGGAATAATTACCAAACATTGCTGAATACTCAGGAAATACTGCCAAAGTTAAATTTTTAATTTCTAATAGAAATTAATTATTTAAACATCTTTTAACGCCTGATGGGATTTTAAAAAATCAATTAATTAATTAAAAAACATATTAGTATTAAACAAACATGTTTTTATATTTTTTTTTCCTCCATTGGCTAAAATATGTATCCTCACATTGAGTTATAAAACTATGTCATACTATTTCAGTGTTATCGATTTGTACTATTTTTTGGTGTGGATTGTTGCATGAATGTAAACAGTTTTTAGCCTGAGTTTCAGCTTCCACTGCTATTAACATATGTAATACAATGCTGGCCTGAAATTATGAGGGTCAAAGGAAATAATACACATGAAAAATTATAAAAAAATTCTAAAACATGAAGCATCATTATAGTATGTAGGAATAATTCCCATGTATAAATGTTTTCTTTTTAATATTTTTATTTCAGCTTATTATGGGGGTACAAATGTTTAAATTACATATATTGCCTTTGTGCACCTGAGTCAGAGCTTCAAGTGTGTCCATCCCCCAGAAGGTGCATTGATTCTGTATAAATTCTTTTCAGTCCCCATTATGTGTTAGACATTGAGTTAGTCCCTGACCTCACCCTTGCCCTGACTTACCTTAGTCTTTTAGGTGAAATTCATATTTAAATAAATGAATAGTAACATAATGTGATAGATAATTAATAAGCAATAATAAAGTAGCCATT
>NW_012153618.1:4451027-4452623 GCF_000956105.1 Propithecus coquereli | reverse complement strand
AGAAATGGGCATGATTCCTAACAACTGTTATATTCAAAAATGGATTTCTGGAATCTAATGACATAAAATCCAGCCTTTTCTAATGTGATGCAGGTATAGAGCTTTTTGATTGTCTAAACTGATTTCCTTCTGTTCCCAATGCCACTATGTATGAAGTAGTTTATGTTGTCGTCCACCCTCCAGTTATCCTTACTAATTCACTTCGCACACAACTTAAAAACATTGTGTTAAATTCACACATTCACCTTTTATTTACTTGTCAGTTAACTAGAATCTGGTTTCTGGCTTCACCCCTTAACCTAACTGCTCTAAGTTAAATATTGCCGTTTTTATGTCCAAATGCAGGGAAAATAGTGGAAATTGCTTAGTCCTTACTTAAGGACTAAGCTACATTTTATAGCTACTAACTCTCAAAGCTCTCTGTTATGGTGACATCCATAATACCACAATTGCTTGTTCTTTCTGTGCCACTTTGACCATTCCTCCTATGTCTCCAACACGCCCGTCTCCTGCCTTAATGGTTGATGCTCTCTAGTGTTTCCAACTTTACTCACTATTCTTTTAACTTTATGCATTCTCTTAGGTTTCTTCCACCTATTTCCATGCTTTTAACAATCAGTGACTTCAACTCTCTCTCCTGACGAGCTGCCTAGATGATCTGATTTATGTCTATCTCCCTGCACAGCTACAGCTGGAAGTGCCATAGACACCTGGATTTCATAGTGCTACAAACTGAATCTTCCTCCTTCCTTAAAAATGGCTCTTTCTCCTCTTTTTCCACCTTTTCTTCTTTTCCTTATTATGCCTTTTATCTCAGTTGGGCAGCATCCCCATCCCCAGGCCCTAAGCTAAAACTCCAAACATCATCTTTGATCCCTCCAGCTTTTCACTGCCTAATCAATCAATCAGTTATCAAGTTCACATCTTCCTGATTTTTTCTCTTAAAATGTCCTATAGCCCCTCCCTTCTTTCTGTCCTTCCTTGGTAGTCCTGGCTGCCATCTCTTTTATTCGTATGACCTGTTTACTCCCATCTGTATTTAACTTTCAGCCTTTATTCTTGCTCCCATCATTTTATTTTTCTTCCAGACCAATTGAGAGTCTAGGCTATTTAAACTGCAAAGATGACTGTGTCATACCCTGCTTGAAACTGCCCCGGCCTCTTAATGTGCTTTCTTGCATCCCCAGAGCTTTATGCCAGTGCCCAGCCATTTTTATTTTCCCACTTACACTACACGCTTCTTGCCAGTCTCCTGTGGCCCTTTGGAGTATCCTTCCTGCCTCTGTCTCCTTTGACTGTATCACCTTTTGAGGGTTGATATGTCCCTCCTGTTCCTACTGCACTTTTCATATAGTTTTAAAACAACTCATTTATATTTCCACTTTTCCTATAATTGAGAATAATTCCATATAATGCTTAATATATATTTGATGGATGCCTGAATGAATGAATCTTGAAGGCATTTAAGAGAATTTAAAATTCATAGTAGAGTATGCTCCCTAGATTAGTTTTCCTCATGAACAGTTCTTCCTTTAAGACTTTTTAAAAGCTGGATATCCAGTGGTTGGAAACTAAATTGAGGTCCCAAAAGGAGGA
>NW_012153618.1:4446579-4447890 GCF_000956105.1 Propithecus coquereli | reverse complement strand
GTGACTATTTTAGAAGTATTATTAAAAAAAGAAATGGCAGAGAACATTTCAAAGGTGGGAATAGTATAAGCATGGGATAGTGTGGGCCCAATTTGAAGGAAGTCTTTATAAAAGACAAAGAAGTATCATTATAAAGCTGACTTCAGGAATATAAATTTGGAAGCAGGGTAAACTAGTTGGAAGTGGGGTGGGTAAGGGGGAGAGGTCAGATGGCGCAGAGACCAGAGACTAGAGATCAGAGGAAACACGTGTCTATACATGGTGGCAGAGTGAATGCAGTGAGCAGAGACAGTAATACCTAATGCCTTTCTTGGCGAACGTGAGTCTCAGCATATACATTAAACATGAGAATTCACGTAGGTATATTATCTTACTGGAAAACATTATGTTCTCCAGCCTTAAACTTTTTAAAGCAAAATTACTTAAAACCTTTACCAAGCTTAGAGAATGTAAATCTCTATACATCTTTAAGTACTAAATATTAAAGGTTTGAGGACATTAAAGGAAATATTTGTAAATTACAAAACCTACCATTGATATTTTACCAAAGAAGAGATTGACAACACTGAGAAATAGATCAACAGAAAGTTGAACTATTTTTTTTAAGCAAGTGAAGTACGAGAAGTTTGATGGAGGACATTTTACTTCATTAGGAACTTCATCAAAGTGCTTTCTTCACCATCTGAGTTGTCAGAATTTCAAGGAGGTTTTCATATTCAGTTCTTTCAAAAGAGATTATAAAATATTCTGAGACAATTCTCTACAGAAGTACTTAAAGTTACAAGTCAAATGTAGCTCTTCTTTTTTTTCACTGAAGCTGTATATGCTTAAAAGTAACTTCTGCATTAAACAGGAGATATAAGAACAATAGCAAAGTGCTTAGTCAAAGCAAAGCCTGTTAACTCTAATTAACCAGCTTTGCATAGCTGGGATAGTAAAGCCCATTAATTAATACTAAAAAAAAAATAGATATTAGCCTTTTCTTTTTTTCTTCGTAAATACTTTTTGGAGTCCTTGTGTTAATTTGTTATATTTAAAAATTAAAGTTTTAATAAATTTCATTAGAGATGCTGGAGTAATTGTATTATCTAAAAATAAAGTATAGTCATATAGCATACTTTGAAAGAGAAAAATAATATTTGTAACTTTATTAACCCTATACTAAGCATATTAGTTTCATTTTTGAACCTTGTTATTCAATTTATAGTCCTTTATCAATATTAAACTTTACATGATTACTCTCTATTCTTTACTAAACCTTACTAATTGTATTAGAGTAAAACTTAAATATCTTTTTTGGAAGTATTTTAT
>NW_012153618.1:4445094-4446162 GCF_000956105.1 Propithecus coquereli | reverse complement strand
AATTGGCAACTTCATGGGATAGAAATCAGTCTCTAAAAATAAGAAATAATTTCTTAAAAGTTAAGAACAGACATCAATGAACAAAAATACACTAAAGAAATCAATAATGTTAAAGATGAGACTTTGAAAAAGATAGCAAAATAGATCAATCTTAGACAAGACTGATGAAGAGAGAAAGCACAAATAATGTAAGTAAGTAAAAGTAGCCATAACTAGTGGTAAAGTAGAGATTTAAAAGATAAGAGAATACTATTAACAACAACCATAAGCCAGTTTTGAAAACTTGACTTAAATGGATAAATTTGTAGAAAAATGTAACCTACCTAAATTGACTCAATAAGAAACAAAAACTATAAAATCCCATCAGAATGAAGCTGCTATAAAATCTATCACAAATAAAACACGAGACATCAATGGACTTACAGACTAATCCTACCATATTATAAAAGTACAATCATTGAACTTTGTACAAACTCTTCATGCAAATACAAATCATTTCCCAGACCAGAATATTCTTAATATCAAAAGTAGATAAAGTCATTAGGAGAAAGGAAAACTAAAGCTCATTTTATACTTGACATAACACAGAAATTATGAACAGAATGTAAACAAAGAGAATATGTTTGCTATATAAAGTATGCCACTCTATGATTAAGTTGTGGTTAAACTTCATGTAAAAGTACTTTAATATTAGAAAAATCCATAAATCCATAAAACATATGACCAAGTTAAAATTTTAAAAATCACTTCAATAGATACAGAAACCATATTTAATAAAATTTTATATCTGTTCCATATAATGTTTAGCAAGTTAGAAATAGAGCTTCTTCAGCTTGAAATAGAATAGCCATTTAAAAAATACGGAGTAGAAGCTATCATATATACTAGTCATTTTATTTAAAAATAGGTATGTCACAAGGATGCTTACTAAAGTCCCTTCCAACTTTCAGTTGGAGATCCAAGTCAGCATACTAAGAAATGACTATCAAATTAATGGCATAAAAATGGAAAAAAAGGAAATAAACTGTCATTATTTACTGATAATAAAATCATTTACATAGAAAATTA
>NW_012153618.1:4436796-4442359 GCF_000956105.1 Propithecus coquereli | reverse complement strand
GATTCCTTCTGCCTTCATAGCTCCTACATTCTTTACCTCAGATACAAATATGGCCGGTTCACAGATGCAGAGGGACTACCTCACTTTGTCATTGAAATAGGGAGGAAATGTATCTCTGGAGAGACTGGGTTCCTCCTAAGTCTGCCAGGCTTCTGGATTTTCCACTACCTGAGTCCTTTACTGTTTAACCAGCTGGCTTTAGATTTTCTCTTGCTTGAAACCCAAACTATTTTCTCTGGTGCAGATAGGAAAAGTCTCCGAATTGAGAGTGAAGGTTCACCTGACATATTAATGGAACATAGACAATGGGTAAACTATGGCGAAGGACTCTTTAAGGCAGAAGCCAGGAAAGTAACAAAATGCCCCAGACTGAGGACATGGCCCATCCCAAGGGGGGAGTCAGAGCCTCAGGTACAAAATGTCAAGGATATTTGCCTTGTGGAAATCCAGGGTAAGACAACATTGGGCACATTAAACAGCACTTGTAAATCAGCATGGAGGCTGAGGAGAAAAGGAGGGAAGGAAGAGGAAGAAAAAAAAAAGGAGAGAGGAAGAAAAAAAAAAGGAGAGAGAAAGAAAAGAAAGAGGAGAGAAAGGGGTAGGAAAAAATAGAGAAAGGATCACAATGTATTTCAATATCAATAATAAAACAAAAAAATTTAATGAAAAGACGTGTAGAAATTGTAACACTTCTAAATGTTCAAAACAAATTACAATGTAAATGTAAAATACATGGAACCAAGTGACCCATATCTACTACAAATAAAAGCTAAAACATTGGTGCCATTAGAAAAATTAGGTAATGCCACCCACATAAATACTGTCTATATAAAATAACAATAGTTTCTTACACATAGGGCTGAAGGAAAATAGGCTAAAATGTTGGACAAAAATATCCTATAGCCCAGGAAGACATCTAAAAGGGTTTGTGCAGGGAATGTGATCACCTGAAACGTTTATATTACAAAAGAAAGACTAAAAAATGATTATCTATATATATTAATCTTAAAAAGTAAGAAAAAGAACAAAATAAATCCTAGAAAAGTAGGAAGAAAGAAATAATATAGGTAAGAGGGAACATTAATGAGTAAGATGATAAAAAGACCAAAGCAAATTCTTTTATAAGGCCAATTGATAGAATCGATATATTCATTAATAGCCATAATATCTTTGGATTATTATTTAGCAATTGCTAAATAATTTTGAACATGTACATAATCTAGAAATCAGACAGTCCACTCCTAGGTATATATACTAGATGAATTCTTACACAGGAGCATAGACAACCTGTATAAATACGTTCATATTAATGTTCATAATAGCAAAATTTAGAAACAACCCAAATATGTAGATCATTATACTATTAACAGTATAATGCTAAATAAATTGTGGTATAATCAAATTATAAAATATTACCCAACAGTAACGTTGAATTAACCATAACTACATGCAGAAATATGGATGACTCTTATAATGCTGAACATTAAAAAACCTAAATTCAGAAGAATAAGAACAATAGAACACCATTTATTTGAGGGGAGTACAACACCTCGAATGAATATAAAATGGAACAGTAAATGTTGGTACGTATTCATATGTTAAAACTACATTTTGAAAGGGAAGAGAATGGAAAGGTTACATTTCCAGATAGTTAATTCTCGATGAAGGTGACAGGGGTGGGAAGGGTGGGTACACAGATGGCTTCAGTCTTAATGCTAATATTTGACTCCTCATGTTGAGTGATACATTCAAGGGCATTTGTTTGGCCGGTCTGCTATATAACCTACTCACTATATAGATTCTTTTGTATCAAATATTATACAATTTTTTAAAGACAATATCTTTTCTGCTCCATGCCTTAGATAAATTATCTCCTTTACTTTGCAACAAACTTTAGAGGTAATCACTGTTGCCCTCACTTTAAAGGTGAAAAAGCTGAAGCTTAGAGAGGCCAAGAAACACAGTTCAGGGGGACATAGGTAGGGTTCCTGCCCTTACTACATAGTTCCAAAGCCCCTTCCTTTAACCATTGTATGGTCTCTGCCTAGCCTGACCCTTTATAGAGGGAAGAGAAAAGGCAGACCCCTATTCCAATTGAAGTGAAAAGTGCTGGGAGAGCTGTGTACAAAGTACCAAGAGGAGGGTGGAAAAATTTCACAGAAATGTTGACGTATGAACTCAGTATCAAAAGATAAATAGAAGGTGGAAAAGGTATTTCACCCCCTGGAAATTGTCTATGTAAAGATACGCAGAGAAGGAAGCGCCTGGTTAGGACGTGAGACTACTGGGCCGTTTAGTGTGGCCGGAGCAGGGGAAGAGGAAGGAGGGAACAGCAGCTGTTGGGGATGGACATGTAGGTTTGGTTCAGGTGGGGAAGGCATTTGATCTTGATGTTCCAGAGCTGTCCTGTGGGTCTTACACTTTATTATGTACTGCAGTTATCTTGTGGACTTGTTAAATTATAGATGGTTGGACCCCATCCTCAGAATTTCCGATTCAATAGGACTGGGTGTGGCCTAAGAATTTGCATTTCTCAAACATGTCCAGGCGGAAATCACTCTGAAAAGCAATTCTGTAGGGCTAGGAAATAAGGTGAATTACTGTTATAATGTCAGTGCTGGTGAAGCTGTGGAGGAGGGACTGGGGAGAAAGAACGGACTCGGAGAGGACAAATACGGTGTTGCAGGAGTCCATGCAGGTCGGAAATGGTGGCAGTGGAGCTGGGGAAAGAGTGGTGCCTCTGTGACGAGGTCTGACATCTATGAACAGAAATGAGTGATGCATCAGTTGGGGCCATGAGGCCTGAGAGGCTCCCAGGTTCCTGCTAGAGGTACTGAGTGAAGAGGAGACCCATTGGCCAGTGCAGGAACAAGAGAAAAAGCTATCATACTATTCTTTCCCTTTACAGGCAAGAGGGCACTAGAGAGAGACATATGCTAGCAGCCTTTAGAGGAGATTATAAAAACCGAGTGTCATCTGACTGTTTCTCCCCCTGAAAGCAACAGAGTTTAACCTAAACAACATGAGCTTTGGAAAAAAATAGTTATATTCTGTAGCTTCTCTATTGACCCCCTGGATGACTGTATTCATCTCTGTAAGAACTAATTTTCTGGTTCTTTATGAGAAGCCTCTTTCCCAGAGATGCAGGTTCGCCAAGTGTGGAGACTGTAAAAGGACATTCATCACTGCCTCCAAAGACCTAGAGAATTAAAGGGAAGATCTGAGGCCAAAAAGAACAGTCCAGGTTAGAGTTTCTCACCCTCTATGTACAGCATGCCAGCTGATGTTGATGCTGGAGAAGGGTAGATGGAATCACTCCTATAGTCTAAGGGTCCCCCCAAAACCTAGGTCCTTTGTGAGTTCACAAGAAGACCATCTGCAGAGACCAGAGCCATGTCCCATTGCCATGGGCTATCTCATTGCTCCATCCCTCTTGTGGAGCCGCATTGGTTTAATGTTGGATCTTACTACGTTTGGTCTGGCAGATGGACTTGGCTACCCAGATATATCCAAGGTAGTCAGACTTTAGAACTTGGCTTTCTAAGTTCAAGGGGACTACAACTCTTTCACAATGATGCTGTTAAAACCAAGCACACACATATATAATAAGCATTATACTTATTCAAACTATGTTTTAGACAAATTCAAGCTCCTATGTTTTAATCTTGGTGCATCAACCAGTTTTTTTATGTCTAATGCCTACAATTTAGAACTATTTTAGTGCTTGTGACCAAGGAACAGAAACTTTGCTTCAAAGGGAAATGTCTATGTTATGTGAATGGGGGGAATGAAGTGGGGCTGGGGGTGGAGGTAGGTGTGCTGGTGCTGAGAGTGTTTCCACAGAGGGTGTTGACCAGGGATTCTCTTAGTGACCTTGGACAAATTACTTAACCTCCCTTAGACTGTTTTCTCATTTGTACAGATAGAGATGATACCTATATTGCTGTGCTAAGTAATGGAAATTGAATAGAATGTATCTAACGTCAACTTGCTTAGCATCTAGCACATTATAAATCGAATATGGATATTATTTTCCTTTCCTATCCATCTTGTGTTAAAAAGAAAAAGGACTGATAAAGTGAGAAATACATTAAAATCATGAATTTTGGGAAACACTTGATTTTACCCCCTCAAATTAAAGATTCAAAAAGGTAATTGGTTGATCTTGTACTAAGCATAAAGTTGAAATGATACATAACAGCTACGCTAGAGCATCAAGTATGGATGGACAAGGATTGTGGATCCAGCTGAGGTTGGCTGACACCAATTTGTAATGGAATCAGTCATCATTTGTGCCCGCCCCCCTGAGAATTGGTTGTCATTTCTGGAGTAGAAGTGGATAAAGTATAGAATGGATGGTTACATTTTGTCAGTTTTAGCTATTGGCACAGTGTGTCCCACAGAAGGACTAAATATTAGGGATTCTGGAGTACTAGTGTCATTTCAATCATGCGCCATACTGTATAGGCTGGGTCAGGAATAAAGACAGAGTGGGAGAATCAGGAAGGGTTGAGGGACCACAGAGCACAGGACAAACACTTCCCACATAAAGATTTCTGAAGTGTTGATTTCTTTGGTGGTTGATGTCTGTGTGTTTTTTTTTTTTTCTCTTTTGTTTCTCTAAATAAGAAAGTTTGAGCTATGGCCATATAAATGGACTACTAAGAAAGGAGTGAGCAGTGGTTTTTGGGAGCTGAAACAAGGAAGTAGAAGGATGCTGTGGAGAAGTCGAGTCCTTGTGGCTCAGACTGATGACAGAACTGATGGTGGAGTGAGAAGAAAGGGTTTGAAAATGAATAACTCTCGCTCGGGAGGGTTTTGAAGGAAATAGTATTTAGGAAAGGAACAGTTTCATTCAGTTAAGGCTTAGAGTGGAGGTGAATGTGCCAAAGAAAATGCTGATAATGTAGGCAGTTTGACCTTAGAAACGGGCTCCAAGAGGCAAGGACTTAGGGGTTTAGAGATGTGTGTTGGGAGGGTAGAGCAAGACCAAGGACGGGACGTGGGTGAAAGAAATGTCGAGAAGAGTCCAGAGAACAGTAGCTGGTTGGGATGTTTGAAACCTGGCAATAAGGATATTGTGCTACAATTTACAAGGTACTTCACATACATGCGTTATATTTCGCGGTTGGCAATAGGCCATAATATTGATAGAAAAGGGAGAGCTCTGACATTGATTTGCCCCAAGCAGCCAGCAAGAATTATGGGGTGAATTATCCTTCCTTATCCCTGAGAGAACATACCAGATTGGGCTTCTGTAAGTGTAGAGTACAGGTGATACAAAGAATGAGGAGGACCATGGAAGTTTTTATTTTGCTTTGCTTTGTCTTCAACTGTTCCTCAAAGCAGAAAGTAAAGAGAAAGGGGAATTAGTTCGAGGTGCAAAGATATTTTGAAGTGGAGAAGGAAGAAGTCCATGGACCTCACAAGCAGTTAGGTAATCTTGACGAGAGCAAAAACCAACTGCAACGTGTTGTAGGGTCTGCATCATGGGAATAGAGAGGAAAAATGTAATATGGGTGATATGCAGTAGGGAAATAATTTTAAAAATTGAAAAAATATG
>NW_012153618.1:4433796-4435591 GCF_000956105.1 Propithecus coquereli | reverse complement strand
CAGTAAACCACTTCCTGAAGATGTCTTTACCTCCCAGAGGTATTTGTATCCCAAAAGTATTCAGTCCATTGTCTGGTACCTCATCTATCACCTACAGAGCTACGTGAAGTTTTTTCCGTGTCCTAGAAACAAAAGGAATATTTTCATTTTTACTATTCACTGTTGTTCAAGAAACAAAATGAAGAATTTATCTTCCTAGTCAAATTATAGTATAAAGCAATGTAAAGGAGTCACTACTTATATCATTTATATTTTCATTTAAGTATTCTAGAGTAAATTCTTGGGAAGCTTATATGCCAGTATCAAAACTTGATGTGCTCATGAAGCAAAATAGGAATGTCCTTAATGTTGTTTTTAATCTCGTTGTGTTACTAGAACCATGTCACAAAATGAGAGTTTCTCTGGGAATAAGGTGTATTGCAATATTCTGACTATGAGAATGTCAGAGTAAGAAATTTTTATCAGTTGTTCTTGGGGTCATTATCACACATTATCTGCATGTAATTTCCATAGCAGTGAACAGGGAATGTGACATTAGCATCGCAATGGCGTTGGCTTGAGGGCCGGAGATGCTGATATGCATTCTAGTCATGGCAATTCCCAAAGAAAAAAATTAATTACAATCATTCCGCATAAATCACCATGAGCAATGAGGTACTCATCACCTTGTCAGTCAGTTTGCAGCACTCAGTTGGCTAGCAAACTGGAGTTTATGAAGCATTAAACTATGTCACTGTTAGCCAGATTAAACTCACTGTGACATTATACTTACATAAAGTGCTTTGTGAAAGAGATATGAAAAATGTTAACTGAACCGATCTCACAAGACAGAAAAATGATTGTGATATAATGCTTGGGCTGAATATTGTCACTTTCCTGGTATAAGCCCCTTATAGTTTCCAAAGGACTAAATTCAAATGATAAAGAAAAAAAAGTGAGGACTCTAATCTGGAAAATTTAAAGACATACATACCAAATGCAATGTTGTAAATGAGAAAGAAAGAAGGAAGAGAAGAAAAAGGAACATGGAATGACTCAATCTGTACATTCTAGAACTAGAGAGCCAGGGCGCGAGAGGCCCAAAGTTGAGGCGCCTTGTATCTTTTGTCCCTTGGATTTTGTGGATGAGAAACCAAAGTCTGGAGAAGGCAAGTGTGTAGCCCAAAGCAAGATAGTTAGAAAGTGACAGGTCTCTAACCCCTAACATAGTGTATTTCCACAGGATCCCAAGTTAAATTTAATTCAGGGAGTAAGCTAAAGACTGATTTCCATAAAATTTGCATTAAAATTAAAGTTAAATACCACCTTTATTGTAGCATAAAGCTAAGATCAAACGCCGAAGCCAAAGTAAACAGGACTGGAAAAGGCAAAGTTCATGGACTTGACAGAGGCTTCCTCTCAAAGTCCATGACCTCTGCTGGGAGCGCACAGGAGCGGAAGCCACGGACCATTTTCCTGACGGCCTGTGATGTGAGGCACGATTTTCGTGAAAGGGTACAGTCGTGTCTTGGGTCTCCGGAAACTGCCTGAAGATTTGACAGCCTGGGGATTTTGTCTGGTCTGCTTTATGGAAGACATTCATATATAAGACAGTGACAAATACTATTTCTAAAGGGAAAAGGAACAACCTAGTTAGCTCTAGGTTTATTTCTTCTTCATTTTGTTTTACTTTTTGCCTTTAGATTTGGAGATTTGATCAGCTTGAAAGAGCTCCAAGTCTCCAAACTCTTCAGGAATTTAAAAATTTCCAAACCCTACAAATTTCTTAACTTCATCTAAATAACACTGCTACAGA
>NW_012153618.1:4429682-4432111 GCF_000956105.1 Propithecus coquereli | reverse complement strand
ATAGTTACTATTTTGATTCTTCACAAAACTCAGGGTTATTCATGTGTTTTTATCTTTAAAACCTCACAAAACCCAGCAAAGCATGTTTAATGCCCATTTTTCAGATAAAGAAATGGAAGTTTAGAGCTACTAAGGAACCTGTCTAAGTTAATATAGCTAAAAGTTGGCAGTAAGCTGGATTTCAAGCTAAGATCTATCTAAGGCTTTAGAACAGGCTGCTAGTGATACCTGCTGGGAAGTTTTTGTGTAGGTTCATCCATTCGTGTGTTTATTTGCTCATTCAAAAAAAGTATATTAAGCCCTTGCTTTGGGGGTACACTGGGCTCGGCCCTGGGAACACAGAGGAGAAAGATACGGTGCTCAAGGAGTCGCAGTCTGGGGGGGTGGCAGATAGCTATTCCAGTAAATCTCTAAAAGAGTCATCGTTCAGAGAGACGAGAGCACTGAGGGAGCGTGGAGATGGTTTGGGCTAAATAATCTGAGATGGGAGCTCATGGAAACCCTGCTAAGGGACAGGAGGGTTTTGATAGAGAAACAAGAGTCAGCCAGGAAACAAAATGAATTAAGAGGGGAATATGGGAAAGAACATTTCAAACAAAAGGAATAGCACATGCAAAGGGGCAGGAAAGAATGAAGAAATAGGCAGAGGGAAGACCACAGGACTTCCCTTCCCTGCTAAGGAACTGGAATCTGTCTAGAAGACAGGGAGGAAAGCCGGGAATAATATTAAGCAAAAGAATGAGATTTAGAAAAATCATGATGACAATACTGTGGAAAATGAATTTGAGCACAGGAAGGAAGGAATGCTGAGAACTACCTCGTATTCTGTTGTTTGAAGAAGAGCCAGCTATCTGGATTCTAACTGTTAAGTGCTGAATTGTGTCCCCAAAACATATATTGAAGGGAGGTTGGAGCTCTTACTCCCAGGACCTCAGAATTTGACTGCATTTGGAGACAGGATTTTTAAAGAAGTCATTAAGATAAAATGAAGTCATATGAATGGGCCCTAACCCAGTAAAACTGGAGTCCTTACAGGCAGAGAAGATTAGGACACAGACTCGCACAGAGCAAGGAAAGCCCGTGTGGCAAGGAGAAAGACATTAGAAGTAACCAACCCTGCGCACACCTTGATCTCAGCCCTCTAGCCTCAAAAATTGTAAGAAAATAAATTTCTGTTGTTTAAACCACCCAGCTATGGTACTTTGTTTTGGCAGCCCAAGCAAACTAATACATGAATTTTAAATCTCTTGTATTTTAACTGATGGCCACCAGTTCAAATTAAAACAACTGTGCACTGGGCAAATTCTTCTATAGATAGTACCAGGCCTACCCAGCAAATGTGTGCTGAATTTGCTCAAAGTAAAATGTTATCTAGGAATGGTAATTCCAGGACCATGTTTTGTTTTTATACTTTCATAAGAAACAGAAAACAAAGATTTCCGTTTTTTGCCATGGACTTGTCTGGAGGAAGAATTAGTATGATATAAAGCATTTGAAGCCTTAGGATGAAAGAGCACTAAGTTAAATTCAATGCAATCTTCACTTTAAATCTCTTTTTGAGTGAAGAGTGCAAATCTGTGCTCCTACCTGAACAAAAAGGAATCAAACCTTGCTTAAGCACTCCTGACTGTCTTTCACGCCCACTTGAGAATTGGTCATGTGGAACCAGCCATCTCTACTGCTGCAGCAAATACAACTTCCTCTGTCACATTCCTGCAGTATCACAAATTACAGAAGGGAACAGGCATGAAAGAACAACCACCGAATGATGCAAAGAATATACAGCTGGAGGTGTGCAGGCAGGTGCCCTCGTGAGGCTCAGAGGACTTGGAACATTCAGCACGGTGCTAACACCATGCCTTGTTGGAGGTGGCTTCCTAGTTATTATTACTCCTATCTCTGGAGAAGAGAGATAGTAATGTCAGATCTATTATTAATAATATAGCTAATAGAGAGAAAAGAAATAGCTAAGAAATATTTAGAATATGCAGTAATACTCTCTCCAGGGAATAGAAAATCTGGTGTGATTAAGTGATTTTTTAAAGTGCACATATTTTGCCCAATTCTTCTAACATATAAGCATAATCTTAAGAATATTAAAGCATTTACTTTAATACTTCCATATTTGTTTTAAAAATATTTTTACAAAAATATTTATTTCCTAAGTTGTTAAGGTAATTCAGTATTTTTTCAGTTACTTTCTTTTCTTTAAAATTGTCCAAAAAAGTTTTGAGCTCTAAACTTTAAATTATTTGAAGACTTTTGCAGAATTTTTATTTTAAAAGACTTACCTAAACAAAAACTACGTCAGAAATGGAAATACAGTATCGTATGCCTAAATACTGAAAACATTAGTGTTATTCTTTAAAAATACTTTCTTAAGAGTTCATAAGAACTAAGTACAAATGGAAAACTTTATTATTTTAAAA
>NW_012153618.1:4429129-4429632 GCF_000956105.1 Propithecus coquereli | reverse complement strand
GAGCCTGAGGTAGCAGGATCGCTTGAACCCAGGAGTTTGAGGTTGCAGTGAGCTAGGCTGATGCCACGGCACTCTAGCCCAGGCAACAGAGCGAAACTGTCTCAAAAAAATAAATAGATAAACAACAATAATAATAATAAAATAAATGTTGGTGATTTACACTGATATGATACAACATTTATATTTAAATAATTTTATATACATCTCTAAGTATAAATGCATACACATTTATTAACATTAATTGAAAAAATTAATAAATCTTGATTAATCATTTTGAGAAATATTTTAGAAAACTGAACAAAATTTTAAACCTCTGCTCTATGACTTCCAATCTCTGTTCACAGTAAACCACTTCCTGAAGATGTCTTTACCTCCCAGAGGTATTTGTATCCCAAAAGTATTCAGTCCAATTACTTAACTTCCCTTAGACTGTTTTCTCATTTGTACAGATAGAGATGATACCTATATTGCTGTGCTAAGTAATAGAAATTGAATAGAATGTA
>NW_012153618.1:4414690-4416954 GCF_000956105.1 Propithecus coquereli | reverse complement strand
AAGCTTGTCTGTTACAATTATGCTGACACGCTTTCTCCGGGGGAGTAGAGGAGATACAGAAGCATCTAGGAAAGTCTGAATACTTTTGAGAAGTTAGAAAATTAGTTCCAAATTCTCTTTTCTTTTTAAAAAAACATTCTGTTTCATCATCTCAGGAAATGCGGAATTAGTTACAGATGGTTATCTTATTTTTGATTTGAAGGAGTGGACTTGTGTGAGAACTAATATAAACAAATGCTAACAGGGCTGGTTTATACTTACAAGGAGTAATTTAATCACCCTCCGCCACACGTAGGGGAACAGTCAGAGGAGTGAGGAGTGACAGCCGCTGGAGCCCAGGCACAACTGTGAAGGGGATCTAGTTGGTTTTCAGAGCCCAGCCTCTCTCTAGAGCCGTTCTCACCACTTGTGCCCTTTTCTCTTTGTTTCTTGCACCCAGTGTGCTCTTTTACCACCTGCTTCTCTTCTGTTCCCTTGTGACAACCAGTTCTCAAGAAGAAAGAACACGATTTCAATGAAATCATCTTAAAACTCTGATCTAGACAGAACAATTTCAAGAACTGTGAGCAGCTGAGATTTTGTCCTGTTTACAAACTAACAAGTTTGCTAGCTCCTTCCTCAGATCCATGGATGCTGGCAGAAGACATGGCTTCTGGGTCAGAGAAAAAGATGGTTTATCACTCACAGCAACAGCAGTGGATAGAATATCAGCATTTGCACTGATTCCATGAGCCCCGATTCACACAGGGTCAATTCACACAATGGGGTACAGTTCAGGGGAGGAGTTCCAAGCTTGGGAAACCTCAGACTTTTAGAAAGGACTGCAATTAAACCTGCCCGACACAGGCACCAAAGGGGAACATTATCTTTGTTACGGTGGACACACACCTTCACTCTTCTCAGGCAGATGCCACCATCTCTGTCTTCCAAGGCTGTTCACTATACAAACATCCTTAAAAACAAAGTCCAGAATAAACCGTGGTCAGCATTTCTTATCACAACAGGTGCAGAAACGCAACAGACTCCTGGAGAATTATCTCCTAACAGGCCTGTCCTTTGTGTATGCAGAGGAGTCTGTCCAGCAATCCTATGGGCATGGGGTTAAAATGGGGCACTCTATAAAGCATACTCAATAAAATAATATGATTTTACATTCGTATGGGGAAGAAGAAAAAAGTCTCAGTTGTTTTTGTAAAATAAACTGTAAAATGTAAACTCCAAAAATTGAATGGTTGAGATGATTGAAGTATTCTCAACTGAGGGTTATGTTCGTGTTTTGATGTTCACATATTTTAGAAAAGTGAAGATTGACTTAAAAAGTAGAAAAACACTGGCTTAAATCCTGCTTCTCCAGAGGGATGTTTACATTCAACAGACACCGAAGCCTAATGCTAACATGATTTCAATTATCAGCCCGGATGCGGGGCAGTGTTTTGAGGGTCAGAGGCCTTTTGTCAGAAATGTCCCCACAGAAGTGGAGTCCTACTCTATACCTAAAACATTCTCTGAGTAATGACCAGGATTGATTTGCTTACTTTCCTCCTGGGCAACTGAACAACTACTTTGGATTTCTTCAGGGATCTTTAATCTTTATTATACACATTCTCAGTATAAAATATAAATAAAAGTAGTCCTGTCCCAGATATCAGTTCTGTTAGTTTTCGGTATTTCAGAGGCACAAATGTCTTGTGACATGAGACAATGGGGATGAGGATAAGAAAAGCTTTTGTTTGTTTGTTTTTTGAATCTTATGCCCAATTCCTTTTTATTCTCATAGTCAATCATCATATTCCTGAGAAATATTTTATGCTGCTTTCTGCCGTGACACCGACTTTAGAGGTGTCGGTAACACAATCTTCTACACAGATTGTGGTTATAATAAAGCTTCCCTAAGGCACAGGCATAGGTGAGGGAGAATCAGACTGCAGTACCTCTTGACATTCTCAGTTCTACCACTGGAAATCAACTGCAAGATAAACTCAGAAAACCTCACTAACCCCCCTAATTTAGATAGGAATTGGAAGAAGGGGAGAAATCAGTACAGAGTAAAACATGAGAGTCTCTTTCATTTTCACAGTTCAGCAAAACTTAAATATAGTTTCAAGTCTTGTCAATCTTTCAAGGAAAAGATCAACCTTGTTATGGACACCTTTCCAGACTGTAGAAAAATATGAAAAAATTCTATTCATGTTCGAATACTTTATAACTCTGATATTTACATTTGACAAAAAATGTCTTCCAAAGGAAAAAAGCTTCAAGCCAAA
>NW_012153618.1:4413129-4414640 GCF_000956105.1 Propithecus coquereli | reverse complement strand
AGGGGGAGGCAGATACAATATATAGTTTGAGGTATACACATTATAATATGCAAAAATAATAATTTTCAAATGAATCACAATTCCTAAGAGCTTGTTTCATACACTTCTATTATGTGGCATATGTATACCATGGAGTTCTACTCAGCCACAAAAAACAGTGGTGATCTAGCACCTCTTGTATTATCCTGGATAGAGCTGGAGCCCATTCTACTAAGTGAAGTATATCACAAGAATGGAAAACCAAGCACCACATGTACTCACCATCAAATCGTTGTTAACTGATATACACTTATGTGCACGTATAGTAATATCATTCATTGGGTGTCAGGCAGGTGGGAGAGGGGAGGAGGGGGTAGGTATATTCATACCTAATGGGTACAGTGTGCACCGTCTGGAGGATGGACACGCTTGAAGCTCTGACTTGGGTGGGGCAAAGGCAATATATGTAACCTAAACATTTGTACCCCCGTAATATGCTGAAATAAAAAAAAAGAAAAATTTTTAATGAGAAAAAGTTGAAGTAAATAATACTTTGATCTCAGCTACATTCTGAAAACTAGCCAAAGTGTCAAAGAAGCCGTGACCCTTTCTCTGTTCTCGCTGTCACAACTTTCCCAGTGCCTGGGCACATTCCACTCTTTCCTTTCTGGTCAGCTTCCTTTCCCTGGTCCGTTTCTCCAGCCTCCGAGGAAGAAATTGTCCTCCTCTTTTTAAAAATTTCTCCCTCTCTTTGTGTCTTTTAGCCTGCCCGTATCACTGAAATTTTGCTCAATGACTCCGCCCTCTTAAAAGTTTCTCCTCCCTCTTTCCGGTATTCTAAGCCAGCAGTTGTCAGTGTGGGCCCTCTGCCAGCAGCATAAACATGACCTGGGGACTTGATAAAAATGCAAATTATCTGGCCCCACCTCAGACTTGAAGCTTCAGAATCTCTAGGGTGGAGCCCAGGAATCTGTGTTTGACCCAGCCCCCAGGGACTGAGCTGCAGATTAACATTGGAGAACCACAGCTCTAGCATATTCCATGTTCAGGAAAAAAGTTATACTACAGCCCTGGGTTTCCCTTTCCCTCCTTTCGCTTTCCCCTGAACCGTCAAATTCCTCAGAGCACTTGGTCTCTTTTCCTTTCTCTTATTACATCTGTTTTCCAACCCACTGGTTATAATCAGTGTCATTTTGCATTTTGAGGAATTACACATTTGGATTGATTTGGTGCTGCCAAGTAATTACAAGGCTATCTAAAGTTGGAAAAATAGTTGTGATTTATGGATTGTAAGATACTTTTTTTTTTAGCTTTATTTGACTGTAGGGGACTCAATTTACTAGTCTTACTCAGGAATAGTCCAGAGAATATTTAGTAAACAGGACTGTATTTTCTAAGTCTACAAACTATATCAGCAGCCAGCTTGGAAAAGTACTAACAAGTGATAGTAGCTGGACAGCCCAGGTTGTGATCTTGGCTCTTTCATTGTGTGACAATAATAATTAGTATTATCATTAATATTATTAGTTATT
>NW_012153618.1:4408699-4409792 GCF_000956105.1 Propithecus coquereli | reverse complement strand
TGCCCTCTTGTTTCAAGAGCAATAATGACTTTCACTTCACTTAACCTTCTAAATTCTGCTGAAATGCATCTCGTTGCCAGAAACTAATGTAGAAACCTACTGTCAGGGATTCTGGAAGACATAGGTATCAGGTTGGCAGCCCTTTAATAAAAAGGAAAATATGGATGTGTGTGGAGAGTGGTGATGGAGGTGGTATTGAATTGTTAACAGAAATTCTGATGCAACAACAGAGAAATAAGTCAATCTAAATGCCAGTACTCCACAGTGGGGGACGATTTGCTACATTAGAGTATTCATATGATGGGATTGTATACAGCCATTAAATGTCATATTCTGTAATACAGGAGAAATCATGTGTCATTAGGGGTCAATGAAATAAGAAAATATTCACTGTATTAGTTAAATGAAAAAATGCAGTGTATAAAGGAGTAGATATAGTGCAAACCTGAATTATTATATCATATAGCATAATTCTATACAAGTCCAACTTTGTAGTGAAACTAAAGATTCTCTAAGTGCAAAATTAGGTTTTGCAGACGTTTTTCTAAAATCTCATTTTAAGCATGAGGCTCTGAAAAACAAATGAAGCTAACAGGTAGAAAACATGGAGAACAACATTTCTATAAGTTTTTTTAGCTTAATGTAACATTAAGAATCAATACTCTAAAATATTGCATTGCCCAGTGATTCTGTTGTGTATTCTAACTGTAGTTAGTTTTAAAATAAATGCTACACTTGAAAACCAAACAAAAATTTTATAGCTGGGATTGTTAATAGCCAGGTGACTACTCTAAAGATCTCCTTAACTTAAAAACCATAAAAGAAAATCAAAAATTTGTTTTCAATGGCCATGATAATAGCTGAATAAGGTTGCTTTTCTCTAAATATAGTGCTTTAATTTGAGTCCGTCTTCAAGAAATACCATCTGTGATCTGGTCCAGCATCAAGATGGATACCATGGACTATTGTTGGAAGAACAAACCTTTGAGAAGCAGCCAGTGCTTTAAAAAAAAAAAAAAAGTATTTGAGCATATTACTCTCCTTTGCAGAGAGATTACACCATATCCTTAGCTGTGGTCTGATAAAGTATTTT
>NW_012153618.1:4402370-4404619 GCF_000956105.1 Propithecus coquereli | reverse complement strand
TGCTCTAACTTTGTTCTTCAATATTGTGCTAGCAATTCTGGGTCTTTTGCATCTCTATAAATTTTAGAATTAGTCAATTTCTACAAAATAACTTGCTGGTATTTTGGTTAAGATTGCATTGAATTTGTTTATTAAGTGGGAAAATCTGACATCTTAATTATATTGATTTGCCCTATCCAACTATAATAGTGAATTTGTATATTTCTCCCTGAAGTTCTATCAGTTTTTGCCTCACATGCTTTGATGCTCTGTTGTTAGGCACATGCATGTTAAGGATTGCTATTGGCTTGGTCTTTTTTGTGCTGGTGTCACAGAATAACACATACTGGGTAATTATAATAAAGAGAAATGTATTGGCTCACAGTTGTAGAGACTAGGAAGCACAAGATGGAGAAGCTATCACCTTGCAAGGGCCTTCTCACCGTGTCACCCCGTGACAGAGGGAAAAGAGAGGGTGAGAGAGCAAGAGGGGACAGAACTTGTTCTTTAATAATGAAGCGATTCCCACTGTAATGAACCCACTGTTGTGATAATGGCATTGATTGATTAATGATGGCAGAGCCCTCATAACCTAATTGCCTATTAAATGTCCCACCTCTCAACACTATTGCAATAGGAATTAAGTTTCTAACACATGCTTTTGAGAGGACACATTCAAAACACAGTAGTTATGGGGTGGATTTGGGTCAAGAATTTTCTCCTTTATCATTGTGTAATGCTCCTCTTTATCCCTGATATATTTTCTTGCTTTAAAGCCTGTTCTGCCTGAAATTAATATAGCTATTCTTGCTTTCTTTTGATTAATGTTATCATGGCATTTCTTTCTCTATCCATTTACCTTTCATCTATATGTATCTTTATATTTAAACCTAGTTTCTTATGGACAACATATATTTGGGTCTTATTTCTTGATTTACACTGACAATCTTTGTCTTTTAATTGGTGCATTTAGACCATTGATGTTCATCGTGATTATCGATATAGTTGGATTAATATCTACCAATATACTAGCTATACTAACTGATATATTTAAAATAATATTGACATAGTTGGTTCAATATTCATTACTATTTTCTGTTTGTTGCCCTTGTTTTCTTTTTTCCTAATTTTGTTTCCCATTTTTTTTTCTGCCTTTTGTGGTTTTAATTGAGCATTATATATGATTCCATTTTCTCTCCTTGCTTTGTATATCAATTATATTTCTTCTTTTACTTTTTTATTAGTTACCTTAGAGTTTGAAACATACATTGACAACTAATCCAAGCCCACTTTAAAATAACTGTATACCACTTCACAGGTAATGTGAGTACTTTATAATAAGAAAATAATTCTAGTTCCTCCCTCTCACCCCTTGTATCATTGATGTCATTAATTTCACTTATGTATAAGCATACACACACACACACACACACACACACACGATATATATAAGCATACAAATTTAAATACATTGTTAGAATTATGGTTTTGAATAAATTATTACCTGTTAAATCAATTAAAAATAAGAAAAATAGAGCATGGGCAAGTCCAGAGGCCAGCAACAAGACCCTGGAGAGTGGGGCCAGGCATGTAGGGAAACTGAGCAGCCAGTGATACCTGCCAGGTTGTATCCCTTGATATGCAGCACTGTCGCTGGACTATTGCTGAGACTGTCATCCCACTGCAAGAAGTACCAGGTCCATGTTTATGCTGGCTCAGGTGCATAAGGCTTGGCACAGGCTCTCTCAGCTCGAGCTTCTAACCCTCTGTAGAAGTGTAGAAGGCTAGGCCCTGCCTGTGAGGTCCTTGCTGTTGCCAAAGCAGGGTCCTATAGAGAGAGATGGGAAGGGAAGAAAATAAAACAAGAAAATGTTTTAATTTTATCTTCACTTATTTATTCTTTGATGCTCTTCCTTTCTTTATGTACATCTGCGGTTCTGACTTATATCATTTGCTTTTTCTCTAAAGGATTTATTTTAATATCTCTTGCAAGGCTGGTCTATTGATAAGTCCCTTTAATTTGTTATTTTCTGAGAAAGTCTTTATTTCTCCTTAACTTTTGAAGAATAATTTCACAAGATACAGGTTTCTAAGTTGGGGTGTTTGTTTTTTCTTCTCAACACCTTAAATAATTTGCTCCATGATTTTCCTGATTGTATAGTTTCTGAGAAGTCAGATGTAATTCTTGTCTTTGTTCCTCTATAGGTAAGGTGTTGCATTTCGTTGTTGTTGTTCTCTTTTTTTCAGGATTTTTTCTTTAATTTTCTGTG
>NW_012153618.1:4400020-4402320 GCF_000956105.1 Propithecus coquereli | reverse complement strand
ATTGTATTCATCAGGGTTCTTTAGAGAGATAGAACCAATAAGATATATATATATAAATGGATACATAAAGATAGATATATGAAAGAGGATTTATTAGGGACACTGGCTCACATGACTCTGGAGACTGAGAAGTCCTATGACAGGCTGGCTGCAAGCAGGAGCCCCTGGGACGCTGATAGCATGGCTCAGTTCAAGTACAAAGGCCTGAAAACCAGGAAAGCCTACTATATAACACTGAGTCTGAGGCCAAAGGCCTGTAAACCCAGGGGCCACAGGTTTAAGTCCTGAGTCTCAAGGTCAGAAGAGTCTGAAATTCAGATGTCCAAGAACAGAAGAAGAGTGTGCCACAGCTCCAGGGGAGAGGAAATAGCTTTTTTCTTCTATTTGGGCCCTCGGTTGATAGGATGGTGCTCATCCACGTTGAGGGGTGGATCTTCCTGAGTCCACTGACTGACAGGCCAATCTCCTCTGGAAACACCCTCACACACACACACTCAGGAATAATCTTTTACCAACTCTCTAGGTCATTCTTAATCCACTCAAGTTGACAGTTAAAATTAACGATCAGGAACATTTAACTTGGAACAATTTGCAATTACCTTTACCCACTCACATAAAAACATCGTTCTTAGGAATTTAAAGGAAATTAACTAGTTCACAATTTTCTGTTTTGTAGCTGGAAATGTTAGCACATCGCCAGGCAGTGAAATGGCAAAGCACAGTAACTAAGAGCAAACACTCCAGGTTTGTGCTGCATAGGTTTGATTCTAGCTCTGTTATTTAACAGAGTGTGACAGCCCAAGTTTATTGAACCTCTCTGTTTTTCTTTCCTTCATCATAAAATGAGGATAATAATAGTTTCTACCTTATAAGGTTGGAATAAGAATTAAATTTACTTATATACCTTAACAGTGTATTGAACAATGTTTAGTCTATAAGTACTAAATGATTAGCTGTAATTGTTATATCACTGAGGGATGGTTTGTTTGTGTATTATATAAATATTAATGCTATTTTGTGATTGGGATCAGGAAAACAGGTTATTTCAAAGGTAGGCAGACACCTGATATGCATGCCACTCTTTAAAAAATGTTGATATTTTTAGAGCAGTTTTACATTCAAAGCAAAATTGAAAGAAAGGAACAGAAATTTCCCATGTAACCCCTGTCTCCGACACATACACAGCCTCTCCCATTAGCAACATCTCCCACCAGAATGGCAAATTTGTTGCAATTCATGAGCCTATATTGACACATCATTATCACCCCAAACCCATAGTTTACATTAAGTTTCATTTTGTGTTGAACATTCCATGGGTTTGGACAAATGTGTGACATATAGCCACCGTTACATTATACCGAGTATTTCACTGCTTTAAAAATCCTCTGTGCTCCACCTGTTCATCACTTGCCCCAGCCCACCAACCCGTGGAAACCACTGATCTCTTTACTGTTGTAGTTTACCCTGTCCAAAGTGCCATGTGGTTGAAATCATACACCATGTAGCCTTTTCGTATTGGTGTCTTTCACTTAGTAATGTGCATTTTAGTTTCCTCCATGTCTTCATGGCATTTCTTTTTAATCCTGAATAATATTCCATTGTCTGGTTGTAGAACAGTTTGTTTATTCATTCACCTTCTTCAGGAAATCTTGGTTACTTCCAAGTTTTGGCAATTATGAATGAAGCTTCTATCAACATCCACATACAGGTTTGTGCATTGACATATGTTTTCAAGTCTTTAGGGTAAATGCCAAGCTGTGCCATATAGCAAGAGTCTGTTTACTTTGGGGAGAAACTACCAAGCTGTCTTCCCAAGTGGCTGTACCACTTTCCATTTTCACCAGTAATCAATGAGGGTTCCTGTCGCTTTGCTAAGAAGCATTTGTATTTTCAGTGTTGTGGGTGTTGGCCATTTTAGGTGTGTAGTGGCATCTCATTGTTTTAATTGCATTTTCCTAATGACATATGATGGAGAGCACATTTTCATGTATTTGCCATTTGAATATATTCTTTGGTGAGCTGTCTGGTAAGGTTTCAGCCCATTTTTAGTCAGATTATTTTGTTAATGTTGAGTTTTAAAAGCTATTTCTAACTTTTGAATAATAGTACTTTATCCACTATGTCTTTTGTAAATATTTACTTTCAGTCTGTTGCTTGTCTTTTCATTCTCTTGACAGTGGTCTTTTGCAGAACAGAGATTTTTAGTGTTAATGAAGTCCAGTTTGCCAAGTCTTTCATGGGTAATACCTTGGATGTCATTGCCAAACCCAAGTTCATGTATATTTTCTTCTATGTTAATT
>NW_012153618.1:4393233-4394695 GCF_000956105.1 Propithecus coquereli | reverse complement strand
TTCTTTGCCTGTGCTGGTTTTTTTTTTCTGTTATCTTTGTTTCGATTTTATATCTAGACAGAATTCCAGTCTTCATTTTCATACTGACTTTCATTCAAAATTCAATTATTATCTCTCTTTTCCCAGACTTCAGCTTCCATAAGAGCATTTAAAGATTGGAGTTTTTTAAGCAGAGCAATTTAGAGGAATAGAAAATATCTATGCAAAGATACAGAGTCCAATAGGTAAAACTGTATAGAAAATTCTGAAAATTGTTTTATTTACATTCCCCTATGGCTGTCTAAAAGACCTCGATTAATAAAGGTTGAAAAGAAGCATTAAAAAGCAATGAAGCCATGCAAGTTCTGGGCTTAAGGCATTTTATAATAGTTGTTAGGATACATACACATATGTACACATACATTCAAAAATGTTTCTAATATATGCAAGCACTATATGGCGACTATGGAAAGTATAACAAATTTAATTCTACAAAAGAATAAGTATAACCTGATTATAAAATTATTATGAGGCTTTGAAAAACAGTGGACATATCCCTGCTAATGAACAGTTCAAATCAGTCACATTAAATAAAATGATGAACTATTTAATCTATCAAACATGTTATTTTAAAAATTTCACTTAATAGATTAATCTCATGCCAAATTGGGTAAGACTATACCAAAAAATGATGATTTAATTACTAAATTGAATAATCCCCTCTTATGTACAAGTTGGATATATAATCTGTTTACTCTTATTTATGTTATATTTAAAATCCTCATATTGCATTAAAAGCAAATACAACAAATTAAATCAGATTGTTCACAGTTTAAATATTAATAGTTCTTAAAGAGAAAAATAGGATGTGAATATTAAGGGATAACTCACACTAAAAGAAACTCTCAATTTCCCAATGTGTTCTTAGGTGAAATTTCTCTAACTTCAGGATATTAAATGAACAAACTCTCTAAGACACTTAGAATTTCATAAACCAAGTATATTAGTCAAGGTTCTCCAGAGAATTTAACGTAGATATTTGCTCACACGATTTTGGATTCCGAGAAGTCCCACAATCTGCCGTCTACAAGTTGGACCAGGAAAGCCACAGGATAATTCAGTCGAGTCCACAGGCCTGAGAACCTGGGGGCCGATTTGAGGGCAGGAGAAAATGATGCCCAGCTCCAACAGAAGCAAACACACCCTCTCTCCACCTTTTTGTTCTGTCCGGGCCCTCACTGCATTAGATGGTGCCCGCCCACATTGGTGAGGGCTGATCTTCCTCACTCAGTCTGCTGATTCAAATGCTAACCTTTTCCAGAAATTCCCTCACAGACACACCCAAAAATAATGTTTACCAGCTATTTAGGCATCCCTTAGCCCAGTCAAGTTGAAACATAAAATTAACCATAACACCAAAAAAAAAAGTATTATTGCAAACGGTATCAATAATACATTTGTGTCACAAATCTTTTTTCCCTAA
>NW_012153618.1:4392018-4393183 GCF_000956105.1 Propithecus coquereli | reverse complement strand
ACTTAAATATAGTTTCAAGTCTTGTCAATCTTTCAAGGAAAAGATCAACCTTGTTATGGACACCTTTCCAGACTATAGAAAAATATGAAAAAATTTTATTCATGTTCGAATACTTTATAACTCTGATATTTACATTTGACAAAAAATGTCTTCCAAAGGAAAAAAGCTTCAAGCCAAACTAGTTTTTGATTATAGCTGCAAAGACTGAAATAAAAGGAAAGTAAATTAAATTGAGCTGTGGAGGAATACAATACAGCACAATAATAGCATAATTATTTACATTTCTGGTTATCATTTTTAGTAACCTACAAGGGAACTCTTACTACTTAACATGAAAGAAGAATTTCAATATCAGTTCAATAACTAAGGCATGCTAAATGGTGAAATATCAGAGATATTCCCATTGAAGCTGAAAGCAAGAATTCTATAACCAATATTAAGAATGTCATTCTGGAATTTTAAGGCAATGTAATTAGAAAATAAAAAGAGAAACAGAGCTATAATTATTAGGAAGGCAAAATATAATTGTTGTTTTAAAAGGTAGTTTAAATTGTCTAATGAGAGAAACCATAAAAATAATCCAAAAACATTTTAGAATGCTATTATACACACATGCATACATGCAGATTCTTGATATAATTTAAAACTTCATTATTATAAAGTGAATACTGTAAAATGTTTGCTTTGCACTAATATTGTTATTGAGATAGTCCTATATATAGAAGAAAAGAAAAAAAACAGAATAAGAATTTTTAAAAGATATGGGAGCTGAAATATATATACCTCGAATTGCTAGTTGCAATGCTGCATCAAGTTTTCCTCCTGTGCTCTGCTACTAATTGTTACAGCTAGAATAAAAAGCAACAATAGATTATTTAGACAGCGCAACCTAATAAACTGAATCTAAGAATAAATGCAATAGGAAGGGGGTCTGAGAATATATTGGTAAGAATGATTTAGTTTTCCTGAAGGACATAAAAGATAGCTTAAAAAAATAAAAAAGAAAGATTGTGTCATAGAATTATACAGTGTAAATTTCTTAACTTTCCACAAAGTAATTGTTATGTTCAATTTCATAATAATAATAAAAACTTCAAAAAGATTTTTGAAGAAAAAAGCTTCTATATTTAATCTAGAAGAACAATCAGGATGATAAAGATTATTC
>NW_012153618.1:4378061-4380708 GCF_000956105.1 Propithecus coquereli | reverse complement strand
GCTCAGGTGCATAAGGCTTGGCACAGGCTCTCTCAGCTCGAGCTTCTAACCCTCTGTAGAAGTGTAGAAGGCTAGGCCCTGCCTGTGAGGTCCTTGCTGTTGCCAAAGCAGGGTCCTATAGAGAGAGATGGGAAGGGAAGAAAATAAAACAAGAAAATGTTTTAATTTTATCTTCACTTATTTATTCTTTGATGCTCTTCCTTTCTTTATGTACATCTGCGGTTCTGACCTATATCATTTGCTTTTTCTCTAAAGGATTTATTTTAATATCTCTTGCAAGGCTGGTCTATTGATAAGTCCCTTTAATTTGTTATTTTCTGAGAAAGTCTTTATTTCTCCTTAACTTTTGAAGAATAATTTCACAAGATACAGGTTTCTAAGTTGGGGTGTTTGTTTTTTCTTCTCAACACCTTAAATAATTTGCTCCATGATTTTCCTGATTGTATAGTTTCTGAGAAGTCAGATGTAATTCTTGTCTTTGTTCCTCTATAGGTAAGGTGTTGCATTTCGTTGTTGTTGTTCTCTTTTTTTCAGGATTTTTTCTTTAATTTTCTGTGATTTGAGGATGATATGCCTGTGTATAGTTTTTGACATGTATCCTGCTTGATGTTCTTTGAGCTTCCTAGATATATAGTTCCATGCCTGACATTAATTTGAGGAAATTCTCAGTCATTATTGTTTCAAATATTTCTTCTGTTCCTTTGTTCCTTTCTTCTCCTTCTTGTATTCCTATTACACATAGGTTATACTTCTGCAGTTTTCCCATAGTTCTTGGATATTCTGTTTTGGATTTTGTTTTGTTTTTTCTTTCAGTCTTTGTTCTTTTCACTCTTCAGTTTTGGAGGTTCCTATTGAGACATCCTCAAGCTCAGAGAACCTTTCCTTAGCCATGTTCAGTCTACTAATAAGCACATTGAAGACATTCTTTATTTCTGTTACAGTGTTTTTGATCTTTAGCATTTCTTTTTGGTTCTTTCTTAGGATTTCCATCTTTTTGCTTACATTGTGTATCTCTCATTGCATGTTGACTACCTTGTCCACTATATCCCTTAGTGTATTATCATAGTTGTTTTAAATTCCCTGTCTGATAATTATAACATCCCTGCTATATGTCGTTGTGATGCTTGCTTTGTCTCTTCAAACAATTTTTTGTCTTTTTGTATGCCTTGTAAGTTTTTCTTTGTAGCCAGACACAATGTACTGGATAAAAGGAAATGTTTTAAATGGACCCTTAGTAATGTGGTGGTAAGGTATAGGAGGTGGGGGCATGTTCTGTAGTCCTAAAATTAGATTTCAGTCTTTTAGTGAGCCCATGCCTCTGGACTGTGAACCTCACAAATGTTTTGCAGTTTTTTTTCTCCCTCCTTACATGGGATAGGATGACTATATTGGGCTGGAGTTGGGTTTTTACATTCCTCCAAGTCAATGAGGCTGTGATAAAACACCAGAAGGTTATGATTTGGTTAACCAATTCCTCCAGAAGGCTTACCTCATTAAGAAGAACAGAGTGCTCTCGAATATTTCGAAATGATTCCTTTTGTTTTCTCCCTGCTGGAAGCGCACGATTTTTCACCAGTATTTACTGTGAGAACCTGGTTGAGATCCTAGAAATAAAACTCACAAAAGCATGCCTATCTTCCTTGACTTGGTCCCCTGGAGCTTTTAACTCTCTGGCTTGTCCATACTTAGTCTCTAGCAATTCATCAAGTACAGTTCATGTTTTTGTACTCTGGTTGTAAGCAGGTTCACTGTACACTAGGCACCACTTCAAGGGGAGAACCCTAAACACGTTCACCCACTGCACCTTGGGCTGTGCTAATCGCTATCATTTGCACAAACCTAGTGAGACAGAACATTTGTACACAACGAGTTAAGCAGGTTTATTGGTTACAGATAGGCAGCAAAGGACAACAGAAGTCTAGGATTCATGAGAAACCAGTACCCCAAAGTTCAGGAAAGCTGCACTGGGTGAATATAATCTCATCTGTGCGTGCCCCATGTTTCACAACAGGTGATGGACCCCCAAAAACAACATGCACTGGGTTTTATACAGTAGGGCAGTGAGATTCACTGGGGATGAGCGTTGTGGAATGTGCTGTTCTAGGAGGGACAGGGACAGATCCTCTGCTATTCCTGCCACTTCCTCCTTATCTCAGGATGTTGCATTCTGAGCACATTTACAGTTATTCTCAAGAACTACCAGGAAGAAAATAGGGAGAATCGGGTTGGTCCAAGGCCATTCGGAGAACTGTCCAGCACCACCACTGGTTCTCAAAGAAGTTTCTGCTCCAGTATGTTGTGATTCTCTGTATCCCTCTGTTGGTCTCCTTTGTGGGACACAAGTCTGCCCTGTGACCTCACTTCTGTTATGGATCTGAGAAGACTTGTTGGTTTTTCAATTTGTTCAGCTTTTTACATAGAATTAGAATCAAATGATAACTTCCAGGCTACTTACATATGGACCCAAACCACAAGTCTGCGTAACATTTTTAAAGTATGGTTTTATATTTTTACATGATTGAGAAAAATAAAAACAATGATATATTCTGAGATAGAAAATTACACAAAATTCAAATATTAAAGTTCATAAAGTTTTTTTGGAACACACACAGCAGAATATGTCCCAAAGCTAAAAATATTTACTATT
>NW_012153618.1:4368581-4372096 GCF_000956105.1 Propithecus coquereli | reverse complement strand
TTTTGTCAAAGATCAGTTGGCTATATGTGGATGGTTTTATATCTGGGTTTTCTGTTCTGTTCTATTGGTCTATGTCTGGAAACACTGAAGAAAGAAATCACAGATGATACAAACAAGTGGAAAAACATATCATGCTCATGGATTGGTACAATCAAGATTGTTTAAGTGTCCATATTACCCAAAGTGATTTACAGATTCAATGCAATTCCCATCAAAATACCAATGTCGTATTTCACAGATCTAGAAAAAATAATTCTATGCTTCACGTGGAACCAGAAAAGAGCCCAAATAGCCAACGAAATCTTAAGCAAAGGGAACAAATTGGGAGACGTCACATTGCCAAACTATACTACAAGGCTATAGTAACTAAATCAGTATGGTATTTTTTTAATCTTGACCAATGAAAATCCTGATTCTCTAAATTGAGAGTACTCTCTTTAGAAAGAGATTTTTATGTTCTTCGGCTTGGAGTTGGGTACACTGTCAATAATTTAGCCTACTCCTGGACTGCTTTCTTTCGTGTACTATCAGAAACCTGGGACTCAAGTCAGGGTTCTCATATTTCTTTATTTTCCACATCCACTTACTCAGTTCTTCCAACTCAACTTCCTAAAACCCTCACAACCACTGTCCTAAACCAGCCGTCTCTTGTCCAGCTTCCACACTGCTGAAAAGTGATCTAACAGCAAACCTTGCCCTGTGATGGCCATGCCCAAAATTCTTTGAAGCCTGTAAGATAAAATCCACACCCTTTGGATTGTCAAAAACATAATGGCTTGGCCTTTTCCTGCCTGCTTCTCTTGCCTCATATCATGCCACTTCCTCTAGCCTTTTCCTGTTGAATTGCATTCTAGCAACAATGCACTCTCTGTTGTTTTCCAAATGTGCTACCATATTTCTACACATGCTCAGAGGCTCATCTTCTCTAACTATTGCAAGTGCTGGCTCCACTTTGAAAAGTGTATCTTGTATAGGACTCCATATAGCTCATCCCACTTTGTGTTATAAATGCTTATTTGAATGCTTTCCTTTGAAACAAAGAACAAATTCCTTAAGGTCAGGAGTCATATCTGCTCACATGTGCATTTCCAGTTCCTGTTGCAGACTGGCATGGGGTAGATTCTCGGTGAATAATGGTTGCATCCATCGTGGGCATGCAATAAGCAGCTACTGTTGGCATTTGTGCAAATAGTGGTGGAAATTTGGTCATATATGTATCCCTATAAACTGTTACTAAAGCAGAAACATTAAATACTTTAAAAAATAAGGATATGAGTTGTGAATATCCTTGTTCATTAAAACAGTCCTGCACACACACTTTTTGTCAGGTTATAAACACTCACTTCAAAAATCAATAAAAAGTTAATAAAAAGTCTAGAAATCTAACCTCCATGGGAGAATGCTGATGACAACACAGTAGTAGACACTAAATTTGAATTGTCCTGAGACATATAGATCAAAAATTCATTCCCATAAACACACACACACACACACACACACACACACACACACACACGCACAAAGAATTTTGCATAGGTATTCCCCAGTGGCTTTAATTCTTTTAGAATAGTCGTTTTAATCAAGGAGGCAGCTTTAGTGATGGTTTGAATGGAATGCCATCAAAAATTTTCATTCTGTTTTTCTTTCACATCAGAATCAATAAATGTTAGCAAACTCCTGTGCTTAATTGTCCCATTGAGAATATGTTTTATTTCAAAGTGCCTGTGCCTAATAGAGACTATTTATATGACCCTGTGAGATGCTTGAGCTCTAGTCTTATCTACTATTTCTTCATTCAGATTTATTTCCCAGTAAACATAAATAAATTCAGGCTCTTAGACATTTCCTTTCAATAACCACTTATTCTCCTTTTCTGTATTCATTTATATAGATTCAACTATTAATTTCTTGTTAATAACAATTGCTGTAAAACATCATTCAGCCCACTAAGTTGCTGTGCTTTGCGGTAGAAGAGCAACTTCTAAGCCTCACTCTTATTATTTATGGTTCTAATATTCACTGTTAAGGCTTGCCTCAAGGTGGACCACAAGAGATTTGGAGCAACTGTCCTTAGATTGGTTATAATTCAATGTAGTTTAATATAGAAGGAAATGGATATCTCTTTACCAGCCAACTTGAAGGAAGAAAAAAAAAAAGGCAGGTGAGAATGTGGATAAGGAGTACTTTTAAGAGCCTATCAAAGAATCTAGCAGTCAGTAGATAGTATGTAAAACTCTGCATTGATAAAATACCACAAAAGTGTTTTTACTTAATTTTTGAGTTTACATCTCAAAAATTGGCTACCTTATTGGTATGTGTTCACAATTCTGCATACAAAATTAATGTCCATAACCTCTTAATGTAATGGACATAAAAACTTTCTACAAAAAATGATTTTGTTCATGATGGACAAATACACTATCATTCAGTGAATTTTGCTTAATAAATGTTTAAGGGTTTTAAAGCCATTTCTAGAAGTTAACCAAACAGAACAAAACACATTGTAAACCTCAAAATGTTAATGCAACATGATTTTCTATAAAATTACAGCCATACCGTATCTGTTTTATAGATATTAATACCATTGTTCTCTCCTCAGTAATTGAAGACATTTTTCACAGTACAAAGCAAAGTGGCAGTTCGGCAGGTGTGAGCCCCAAGTCCTAATGCCTTTTTATGCCATTTCTGCCACTTCCTAGTGGAGTGATTTTAGAAAAATGTGCATAAACTATTTTCTGCCTCAGTTTTTTCATCTATAAAATGAGGAAAAAATAGTATTTATTTTATAAGGTCATGGGAATGAGCAAATATAGATAAACTGGTCACAGAGTAAAATCTTAATAAATAAAGCAATTAACTCACTACACGTCTATATTTAAAAAAATTTATGTATCCCTCTCTTCCCTCCAAAGCTCCAGGAGTTTTCACTTCCAGTTTTGGAGTAAGCAATTACATTAATTATTTACGGTGATTACACATTACCTGTGTTTTGACCCAGCCCTGCACGTCTCTATCCTCTGTGGTGCTTGAGCTCCCTCTGTAGGTCACCTTTCTCTTTGCATGAGGAGTGTCACTGCAGAGACTCCACGTGCAGTTACTGAGCCTGTATGTAGAATTGAATATGCAGGTCCTAGCTGATGTTCATTTCGGCCAGCAGCAAAGTATCAACATCATGTTTACTGTCCCAACATCTCTTTGTTTAATTATATATTTGTAAGAGAAAACCAATACTGAAGGTATATATTTAAAATTCTGTGGAAAGGGCCATTATATCATTATATTTATTTCATTTAAACACAGACTTTTTGGTACTAAAAACAGTTTATTTGAGCCTTGTTCATTTATCTATTTGGGGGAGGATGGGTGGGTAACTTTTATTTCAGTGTCATCTGTGTTCTTAATTTTGCAAAACTAAATGGTTCAATATTTGTTTGTATTGTCGAATAAATATCATAGTGCAAGTGTCACGCCCAGCCCTTTCCAGTAGAATAGCATCTGTTCCTCAAGACCATCAA
>NW_012153618.1:4367154-4368531 GCF_000956105.1 Propithecus coquereli | reverse complement strand
CTGTTAACAGAAGGGAGGGCTGAGAAGGTGAATGGACAGATGTAAACAGCCTCTTAGTCTTCCCGGAGCATTCACACTTAGACATAAGGTACTATTTAAGTAAATAAATCTCTAATCATGCTATTTCACTACATTTAAAATAAAGAATTTTCATTAGGATATGGTACTCAATTTTTCTTCTGAGATAGAAAAGAGACTACTTAGAACCTGTTAAATCCTACTATGCAGACCTAACTCTGGGAAAAACATTGCTCTGGTTGAAAATAGGCCATTTAAGGAGCACAAAAATTCATTCTTTTCCTTATGTCTTACGGGGCCCACAGCAATCCCAGTTTGTAAATGAGCTCATTCATTTGTGAACTGAGATCCATAGCTTTGCTCAAGAACAAACAGCTTGAATTAAACTCTTTTGAAAAATTGCTATTAAAATTAAATTCTTTGATAAAACTTTGAACTGTTTTAAAACTCCTTTGGTTTTGAATCAATAAAAGCATTGAAGACGTGGCAGTTGAGCAGATGGGTGGTCCATTTGGGAAAGCTTTGTTATCTCCATGTGAGCCAATAAAGCTCTGACCTGATGAAAAGGAAGTGTTTACACAAGTCAAAACAGAAACCTCTAGATTATAACTTATGAAGTGTTTCAATTGGTATCTACAAGTATTAATGTAGACACAGTGACAGGTTTCAAATGAACTTGATGGAAAAGGCCATTCATATTTTATCATGTTGGGTTAACGGAATTACAGTTGTGGGCAATGTTTTACTCAAGGTTTGTGGGAACTCCCGGGTAGGAATCAATACTCTCACACTCACTGCTGCATTTAAAGTATGTTCTTGTCTATGTACTTAAAGGCATCAAATTCAACTTGTGAAGGTAGATTATTTTTTATCTTTTCTGCTGATATAAGAAACACAGCTTAGAACTAAAACCACAATAAGATAAAGTAAAAAATAAATGCCACTCAGGTTTAAAATAAAATAATGGAATATCTAATCATTAGTTCTATTAATGCTTTATATTTTATAGCTTAAGAACACCTTTCTAAATATTAAACATAAATTCTGCTAAAATAGTAAGGAGGACTTAAGAGAAACTTCCCACACATCAGAGTATGAGTTTCTAATCTTTATGTAAAAATATAGCTATTGACATAATATGTTGTTTATAAACCCTTTTAAAATTTTCTTATATTGACATGCGATTAAAGAAATGATTCAATTGCTTCATACACTCACCACACGTTAAATAAAGAATATAATTTGGAAGAAATTTGATGTTTCATATACCTTCATTTACTAAGTTTATTTTGCACCCAAGATCTCCACAGGATTTAAGCTTTCATTGTTTTTCAAAGTTTTAATTTTTTATCATTTATT
>NW_012153618.1:4365128-4367104 GCF_000956105.1 Propithecus coquereli | reverse complement strand
ACCTTTTCTCTGGAATGATCTATTTCCCATGCTGCTCAGTGACAGCATCTAAAACTTTTTAAGAACGGACTAAATTGGCTTTACATTTATGTTGAGCTTTAAAATGAAACAACATTAGATTATTATGCTTTTCTGGGTTTATATCTGCATCCCCTTAATATTCTAGTACTGGGGACTGGAATTCCTTTTGCACCAAACAATTTTGTAAGTAAAATACAAAATATTAAGGAATTATTCATGCTTTGTGCAACAGAATGGGCATGCCAAGATACTAACAGGGATTTGAATCCTAATGTCAGCACTGAGCTTCTCAATGTTTTGGGGAAAGTTACTTTTGAAAGCCCCAAAGACCTTACCTGGTAAAGTATCATTATCCCTTCTTTGCAATGTGCTTGTTAAGATTGGAAATAATAGAGGCAACACAATTGTCACAACAAGCCCTCAATGAATGGTGGATGTTGTTGTTGCTGTTTAATCTGACCAAGGTCTTTATTGACCCAGTGAAAACCTTCTCCTTCTTGCTCTAAAACATCCTTTCCTTCTTCCTGATTAGTCTCCGGTAAAATAAAGTGATTTATTAGGGAGCATGGTCTAACAGCAGTCAGCCACCTTAGGACTTGGGCTTGCAGTTGAAACTTAAACTGTGGCTTCATACCGTGGCTTGGGACCGAGTCCTGGAGATGTGGTGCTGAACTGTGCTTGGGGTGGGACGAGATCAGTGAGGAGAACTGGGAGACGAGAAAAAACAGCAGAAAATACCACCAGATGAAACTTTCCTTCTCTCACCTAAGATCATTTTGAATTCACCGTATCTTTGGCAGATATTATTAAGGTCAAGGTGTGCTTTAAATAAATTATTTTGTATCCTCCAACCTCCCTTCATAACCCTATCCCACTACGTAGCTTTACAAATTGCCTCTTTTAGAGATTTTCCCAGGACTACCCTCTTTACTCACTGCACACCAAGAACTTAGTCTCCTGCCCTTTTACTATCCCATCCCTTTACAGTTCATGCTACTTGAGTATACTTAGCACAGAGTTTACTCAAGGCTTACCTATTAATGTAATGAATGTTTATGCAGTGCCTGCCTTTATTCTATTGTTGAATATGCAGCAGAAAACAACTCATAAAATGTCTGCCCTCATTGAGCTTATGTTTTAGTGGGAGGATACAGACAATTAACTGAACAAATAAATTATTGTGTATATTAGAGTGAGATAAGTGCTGTAAAGAGAAATAAAGCAGGGAAGGGGGATAAAATATACTGGGAAGTCGAGAATTGCAATTTTAAACAATGATCAGGAACAGCTTCACTGAGAAGATGGCAATTGAGTAGCAGTACTAGGGTTGCTAGTCAGGAGGCTACAAAGTGGGAAAGCAATATAGGCAGGAGAAATGACAAGTGCAAAAGTCCTGAGGCAGGAAGATGCCCTGCAGGGACTAAGGAGTCCAATGGGGTTGGATTAGAGATGATAAGGTCAAATAGGATGGGAGGGAGGCAGATGGAGAATAGCTAGACTCTTGCTAGCTAATAAAAAGAATTGTTGGCCTTTAGTCTGAGTAGTATGGGGAACATTTGAGGGTTTTGAATGGAGAAGTGACTTGATGTGACTTGTGATTTTAAAAAGGCTCATTCTAACTTCCATGTTGGAAATAGACTACAGCGAAGCAAGGTAGGTGGAAGAAGGCAGACCAGTTAGCAAACTATTGCAGATATCCAGGTGATGTCATTGGGAGGGCAGGTAGGAAGTGGCTGGATTCTGTCTGAATGGGACGTGGTAACAGAGGCATGATAGGGGAGCGTGAACGTGAGGGTCCTTAATGACACTAAGTTTTTGTCCAGAGTATTCGAAAGTTCAGAGGTGCCATACATTGGTATGGAAAAGGTGGCATACAGACCACTTTCTGGGTCAGTGTCTAGAATGTGATTTTAGATATGTTGAGTCTTAGCTGCCTACTTACTATTCCAGGGAAG
>NW_012153618.1:4350571-4365078 GCF_000956105.1 Propithecus coquereli | reverse complement strand
AAAGTTTTAACAAAACAGGGTTATCATTCTACTGACAAACATTTATTAATATTTTCTTTACCGAGTTGAGACTACATTAAGGACAGTATCATTGCCCCAGTCTACGCACCCAGAATTCCGTAATAAATATACGCCCTTTTTTACTGTATAGCGTCCAGTGTTATAACTTCCATTTTGGATTTCCGATTAAAATCTTTGTGTATATTCCTTGAAATCTGTGGTGCCATGATAGAAAGATGAATCTTCATTTGGCTGGTAGAATTTCTAGGTTTTCCTTTCCGGATTATTTTCCATATGACTGCCAACTTTTTAAAGACAGATCGTTTTTCTCCCTATAGCCCAAAGTTTTCCTTAGCACTCTTTAGAGTCAAATGTAAATTTCGAATCTCCCATTTATTATTTCTGTCTTGACTCTTAATATATACTCCATCTTAATTTCACTGTATCTCCTTAAAAATAGGACTTCCTACCTGAGAATCTTCTCTGTGCATTTATCTGTCTATCCCAAAAGTTTGATCCACTCTACCTTCCTCCCAAATAAAAAATGACAACCCTCCTTCCTTAATATTAAGGTTTTTAAAAATCAATTATGGGATGCACCCCTTGATCAACCCATTCATTTTACAAGCTACCATTTTTATCTACTTTAACGTTTTTTTCTTTATTTCAGCATATTATGAGGGTACAAATGTTTAGGTTACTTTAATATTTTATGATTTCTCTGCAAACATTACTAATATAAACATTAAATGTTGTATTTCACACTATACATTCCCCTTTTATGTGTCATACATTATAATTCTTCTGATTTGCTTATTTGTGTTTCTATTTTCACTGCCCGGACTTGCACAACCTGCCCTTCTCCTACACTGTTGCCATCATTCCCAATTCTCCCGCTTGATTTTCTAACTTTTCTAACTTTTCCTAACTTTCTATATTATTCATGAGTGCAGGCATTAGGTCATTCAGTTTTTATGACAATGAGAAAAGTAAACAGTGAGTGAGTACCCAAGGAGCTCACCTATGAGTAACATTAGTAAGCCTGTTTAGTGGCTTTAGAAGCACATTGCTTATGTTCTGACTATTCAGCAGTGTCTTTGGTGGTTGCTTGAGGATGTGAAATTTGTAGATAAAGATGTTAAGTGAAGCTCACTGACTAGCCTATAAATCAATGACACAAATTTTGACACATTTGCTTCATATCTTCATTATCTACTTAACATATCATTTTGTAAAATATCAAAACATCTCCTGTGCTGAAAGGGCTGTGACATGAACACAAGTTTTTTTCCCCCTTTTTTAAATAATCTGAATGCTGTTACTATCTAGTTGGCCCCGAGGACAGACAAATAATAATTTATAATTATGGTTATTTTTCTCATAGAAATAAAAATAGGTCTTATTGATAAAGACAGAAACGGTTTTATTTCTGTGTACATCTCTCTCCTACAAATAATCAGGCCCATTTTCTCATTCATTCCTGCCTGGGGAGGGGGTGAGGACTCCATTTTTGATTTCGTGAATAAATTCCTTAGCCACCATCCTCTCCAAAGACTCTTCATTCTTTGGTCCCAGTCTTCCTTCCCACCTTCTCTCTCACTACTAAGCTCTGCGACACATTTCAGCTGAACTTGCTGCATTTCATCCTGGGTCTGGTAAGACCTGTTCCAAATATACAAGAACTATCCCATGCACACAGGAACCCAGCCCAGTCCCCACAGAGTCCAGAAGGTTTAGAGAGGAAAGGACCCTTCTGAGTATCCCATCTTTATCAGTTTCCACTGGGAGATCAGAGGCCAGCAATCATCATTCTCCAATAAAAAGAGAATGAAGATATTCTTTTGTAGAAAGTAGATGTTAATAAAGCCTTATATTCTAAAAAAAAAAAAAAAAAACCAAAACAACAACAACAAAAACCTTAATAAATGTTACCTTTTGTTTCCAAAATAGTTCAATCAGTCTCAGATGTCCTAATAATTTTCTCTAACAGTTGGTTAAATACCTATAGTATAAAGCAGTCTGTCTACCCAGCAATCCACCCATTCATTGAACAGATTTTTTTTTTAATATAAATGTCAGGCACCATTGTAGGTCCTGATGATACATCAATGAACAAGAAAAATGAAGTGTTGGTCCACCAGAAACTTATGTTTTAGCGGGAGAGATACACACTTAAAAAATAGGTATATCATATAATAAGCAGGGGAGGTAAATGGAGAGCAGTTTTGTAAAGGCCTTTGTGAGCTAAGACCTGAATGAAGAGAGTTTTCATTTTGTGTTGTCAGTGTGATCAGGCCAAGGAATCACTTCCTATTGCCCATATTCTTTTAAAATCGTTTATTTAAAAATAACTTGAAAGGTAGTTCTCAGACTGTTTTCTCTTATGGAAGATACTTCTTTCTTGGATTCATAGGGCTACTCATTTTAATGAGCTGTATGAGTCCAAAATAAGGTGGTTTCTCTAGAAAGTAAAGCTGAGTAAAACAATACCAGTGTAGAGAAGTCCTTATTATATGGCCACATGAAGGCACTAAAAGTAAAATTACCAGAAGGCTTTACTGGAAAGAAAGGGAAATACTTTCTATCTCTAGAGGTTTAAGTTTGCTACTTCCTCAAATACTAAGAAGATTTCAAAACAATTTTGCTTTTGTCTAGAATGGTAAATTATATTATTTTTTTCCCTTGCTGCCCTCAAAAGATTATTAATTCTCATTTTGGAAATAAATGATTTTAATACTGCCATTGAATGAAAAGAAACTATCCATTTTCTAAGAAAACACAAATTCCTCCATGTGAAGCTTAATTCTCCAGAGAGTACATTGGGCACAAAACGTCTTTCTTCAGTATATTATTGGAATGGGACGGAGGGAGTTGCCTCTCTATGGGAAGGTGACTAAGCAGCCCTGTGGTACCACTCCAGCCTCCTCTGCCCCTGGCAGCATCCCTCAGCCCCTCCTGTGTCTCAACTGCTTCTTATCTAAGAGTCAATCCATGCAATTGACAATCCACCTGAGGTAGCACTTGAGAGGAAACCCATTTGCTTTCACTGATCTAGAGCTCAAGTAAAATTTTGTGTTAGAATAAAATCCAGTGACTTCAGCTTTTATCTTCAAATTTTCATCATTGTTTGTATTAGTCAGGGTTCTCCAGAGAAACAACCGATAGGATGTGTATGTATATGTGTATGTGTGTATATCTACATCTGAGTTATTTTAAAGATTTGTCTCACGCGATTATGAAGGACGGCATGTCCAAAATTTGCAGGGCAGGCCAGCAATTCAGAGAACCAGGGAAGAGATGATGCTGCACATCAAATCTGAAGGCTGTCTGCTGACTGAATTTCCTCTCGCTCAGGGAGTTCAGTTTTTTGTTCTATTTGGACCTTCAGCTGATTGGATGAACCCCCATCTCTCACCACATTATGGAGCGTAGTTTAGTCAGTCTGGGCTGCTATAACAAAATACCATAAATGAGTGGTTTATAAACAATAGAAGTTTATTTCTCACAGTTCTGGAGGCTGGGAAGTCCAAGATCAAGGTGCCAGCAGAATCCGTGTCTGGTGAGGTCCCTTTTTTGGTGGTTTTTCTTAGTTTTCCATAGGAAACAGATGCTCATCTTCTGGGCAGGAATGTTGAAAATGGCGCTGAGGCAAAAGCAAGATGGCGGTTGTCCTTTTGCATCCCTGTACTTCATTAGCAAAGAAACTAAGTTTTATTCAGTTTTAAAAGAGGAAACACTTAGACTATTTCCGATTGAAAAGTATTCTATTATGGTGTTTGTTTGTTTGTTTTGGGAGTGGGAGAATTCCCAATTGGTCTTCAGGTATACTTGGCAGTCCTTGGTTGACTGCAAGGGAGCAAAGGGGCAGTTTTGGGCCATTCAAAGGCAGGAGGACTGTTCTGGATTACAGGCATTTCCTGGAACAAGTGAGGTTGATGAGGTGCTCTTGTTGTGATAAAACTGTCCTACCAGCCCTGCTGGTGGCTGTCACTGGCAGTTGGCCATTAGCAAAGAGGTAGAGACCTCTCACTCCAGGTTGGAAAACAATGTGAAGGAAGTCACAAAGTCAAGATGAGCAAACATGTAGTCTCACTACTTAAACAATGATAAGACCACCCTGACTAAAGATTAGGAAAAATAAAGCTTGTGCTGCTAGAAGATGAATTTTGAATGCCTGAGGTTGAAATTTAGGTTTGATAGGATAGAACTTGGGGTATCGTTTACAGGGTTTTGAAAGCAGGCATGAAGAGAGAACAAAATTGGAAAGAAGGTTATGAGAGCCTCATTAATATAAAGAGACCAAGAGGCTTATAAGTGAGTCATGACTAAGCACGGGGATGTTACTTTGAAAGTAATTCTAGCCCTAATGATCCACTGTTCTCTGTGGGAAAGAAAATACTTGATATTTAAACATCGGAGGAAAACACAGACACACAATTTCTCAATACCAGAGACTGAGGGAAAATTCTGCCCAACTTAATTAGTTGAAAATTCAAAGCAAACTCCGTGAATGAATAGCTTGTACAGGGTTAAGAAAGATACTTCAGTATTACATGCTCACCTGCTCACTACAGGAGCTAAGTTTTTGGAAATTTTCCAGGGACTCTGAGTCAACTAGTTAAAAACAGCTAGATAGAAGAAAGGCTATAGAAAATAAATAGCTTCTTTTATCCCTAAAGTTATAGGATTTATTCATTATGTGGGTCACCGAGTTTTATTTTCTTAAGTTCATAAATATGCAGAGATTTTATCCAAATCTTTCAAGTTTGTGTTATCCTTACCATGTAAGGAGCACCAGTTATCAAAGTTACTATCAATGCATTCTATTCCCCCTGGAGACATTCAAACCACAATTCTTAGTCAAGTTTAAAAAAAAGAAAACTTTGCGTGAAACAACCATTGTCCCTCTTCTGGGTATGATCTAAGTGCCAGTGCCCTTGAGCACCCCAACAACTCTTTTGATCGTCATAAAACCATAATTAGTGCAGCCCTTTGTAAAGCAAGGCATTGGAGGTAGAAGGGTAAAAGATGTTTGAAACATCAACCTTTAATCTCCCTCTCACCCCACTGCAGATTCAGGGCTGGACTTTGGAAATTCAGTTGACTTGGGTAAACTGAGGTTTTCAGTCTTCGTACTAGTCAAAAGATTGTAATGGATTGAGCCCACTAGTGACGTGGGGCAGCACTTTTAGTAAAACGCTGGATGTTTCCTGAGTGAATCCCATGGCATGGTTTTTTTGGCAACTCCCTTTCTAAACACTCTCCCACCCTCTGGCCTTCTTTTCTTTTCTCTACGCACATAACCCTCACACAGTGTTCATGCTGCCTGCATCAGCCTGTGGTTTAGGTATTTTTTCGTTATCCAGATTAAAAGCTCATTCTCACGGAGATATAATTGACTATTTGATTAAGACAGGTGTTTTGGTGGTGTTTGTACCCCTAGAAAGCACATCAGAAGCACCTAGGAATGTCAAAAATTCTAATGCCAGACCATAGCCTTCCAATTCTGACGCCCCATGTGACACTAGTGTCAGCCAGCGGAGGCTGGTAACACCAGGAAAAACTACTCCAGACATGTTAATGGATGTTACGGAGGGAGGGGGGGTGGGAAGGGGAGAAGAGGCAGAGGTGGATTTATAAAAGTTAAACTTGTTACCCAAATAACCTTTAATTAGAATTTCTGGGCGGAGAGTCTTGATCGAGAGAACCTGCCCCTTTTTAGATCTACTTCACCTGCAAGAAGAAAAAAAAAAAATGGAGAAAATCAGCTTTACAATCAAACTGTACTCCTTTACCCCACCCCTTTGTTCTGTTGAACAAGGCCTTTGGGGACTTAGGGGAGGGATTCTGAATGTTAAGAATCACAATTTGGGGCCCCAGCATGGATTTCTCTGTCTCTTCACCCTTTTCCCTGGAGAAATTGGCTGAAGCTCAAATAGCAAAGGACGTCTTGCCTTCCCTGAAGATGTGTTCTCTTCCCTGAAGAGAGTCTTGGAGAATTCTCAACCAGTTCTTTTCTTTTGCTTTAAATGGATACAGTCCAAACCTCACAGAAAAGTGTGAGATGATGATTCAGAAGTGGCTCCTCAGGGTCTGGACCTAATTTTCACAGGGAAATTCCCACTGAACTGCTTCCGGAAACTCCCCTGCATCACTGCCCACCACATTCTTTTGATGCCTTATCCCATCAGCACCCCCACCTGCCCTCCATTTCTGGTGTCTGGATTATCAGTCTCTCTCAGTAGACCCTACTTCGGCGGTGGTGGGGGAGAGCTTTGGAGTTTGGAGGCATGGGAGAAAGCAGGTGTGCCTGGCCTGAAGGTGATGTTTAACAGGAAATTTCCCATTGAGAAAACTTATCTCAGTGGTTCCCACGGCACAGTCCTTGGACTGACATCATCTGCTTCACTTGGAAACTTGTTAGAAATGCAGATTCTCGGGCCTCATCCTAGACTTACAGCATCAGAAACTGTGGGGCTGGGACTGAGCGATCTCTGTTGTTATTAACAAGCTTTCCAGGTGATTCTGGTGAGTTCTGGGGCAGGCTAAGGTTGGCGAGCCACTAGCTATTTCATGTTTTCTCCTGAGCTGCTTTTATCAACTTTCAGTTATTTTATATTTTGCTTGTTTTTTCCTCTATCCTATTACTTTTGCCTAGAGCCTGGATAGGAAGTGGGGAAGCAACCAATCAATAAATAATGAATGAATGGATGAATGAATAAATAAATGAATGAATGAATAAATAAATAAAAACCTGCAACAAATAGAAAAACTGTGCCCATACAAAAGGTAAGTATTGGCTTATTGCAGGCATTTATATTCATTTAAAAATTATCTTTAAGTCTCCATTATCTGCAACTAGAAAGGTGCAGATTTTTAAATCAAAAAAGTGGGACTAGTTTGCTCCTAAAATCTTCTGCAATTTTAATTCAATGAATCTATGAGTTTTTAGGATTAATATAAAAACAGCAGGGAGTGAGAATTATTGGGAATACAGGAAGGAGTGCTTTCTGTATTAAGCTGTGAAATGTGTACATATTTAAAGACAACTCAGTTAAAATGATTATGAGCCCACATCATGGTTTCATTTCAAACATGCTGTTGGATGAAAGGTTGCTGAGTAAGCAAACTCAGAGATTCCCTTTCTGGTAGAAACATTTGGGTGAGGAGTTGCAGGGAGATGCGATATAGCAAGTACTGTCTGGTTAAAGATTAGGTTAGTTGCAAGATGAATTAAAGATGTTGGCAAGTTCCAAAACTGGCAGTCAGCTGAGTGAATCTTCCCAGAAAAACTCTTTAAATATCTTGAAAGTCTATCAGAAAATTGCTCAAGTGTTTTTATCAGGAATTCTAATTATTTTCAGGAAGGGCTGTGAATTACATTTTGCAAAAAAGTTCTTTCTCACAACAGGTTTGGTGATGATTTTTTTTTCCCTCAGTTTCTAGGCTCATCTCTTCTCACTTTCTTTTTTTCCTTTGTTCACTTTTAATAAGTAATTTTAAGTTCCTAAATCTCAATTGTTTCATCTTCAAAAGAGGGACAATAATTGCTTACCCAAATGGAAGAATAAGGCTAGAAAAATGAATTTTCTTTTAGAGTCTTCCAAGCTCTGTGACTGGCTAATCAAAATTAATACATTAAAGGATAAAAGTGATGTGAGATGTGGTTTTCTATTCTTGGATTCTAATACCAATTATAATATCAAACCCATAGTGGATTTATTTATTCTCTGTCATTTATCTATCAAGCATTGACAGTTCCTGCTATGTGTTATGCATGCTGTATGCGTTTTACAAAAATCAACTCCATCCACATGATTACCCTATGAGGTAAATGCAATTATTATCCTCATTTTACAGATGATAAAACTGAAACACTGAAAGCTCAAATAGCCTCAGGCTCGACAGTTAGTATTTGACAGAGCCTGAATTTGAACTCAGGAAGGCAACCTCCTGTGTTCAAGAAACTGTTCACTAGTTGTTATCCTGTCATCCTGCTTGATTCTCTAAGAATTAGGTTGGACATTGTTAGGGATCAAATGAAAATAGATACTGGTAAAGAAGTTGAACTTCAAAGAGCTTCAGTGGGAGGGAATGATATACCTAGTTCAGATTGTTAAAATTTAAATCATTTCTTCGTGTACTGTTGCCCGCTGCCCATTCTGATACCTGTCAACTTAGGTTACAGTCATCAGTCTGTGGATTGAACCTTCTGCACTAGATTGGCACGTAGGCCCTGTGATTCACCATTGTTATTTCAGAGGATGATATAGAAAGTGACCCAGAAGCATCATTTTTAACAAATGTGGATTCCCTAGCCATGTAGAAGCATAGGTCAGAATGAGCTGTAGCCATATGTTGTTGGTCACCTTACCAGGTTCTCTATATAGTTTTTGTTTAAAAAAAAAAAAAGATGTAATATCATAGTATAGAACATACTATTGCTTTGATGTTTTTTAGAACTTCTGCCATTTCCTTGAGGCATAAAAAAAGAAATCACTTTCCCAGATGGTATGAGGATGAAAGGATCCATGTTGGGCACAGGAAACCAGAGATCTCTGAAGATGTTAAAGGCAAAAAAAGAATAATGATGAGGTGTAAAGAATAACTAGTCAGTTGCTTCTGCCAGCAAAACTGTTTCTTCAAGTTTGAGATGCTCCAAAGTGAACCCCTGCTCTTAGACACAGAGATCAAGTGAAAGGAGCCTTACTTCCGGGTAGCCCGATACCACATGACTGATCATTTCACATCTGTGACCACGAACAATCCTCAGGCCAGTGGTCCTTGCATACTACTATGTACTTGAGAGTATCATTTTCTGAATGTATCATTGTGTCAAGCACTGTGCTTACGCAGTATCTTATTGGCATCTCTTAATTTTCTATGACATAAGTGTTATTCCTATTTTAATGGTGAGGGTCTTGTATTTCAAGTTACTTGCTCCAGCCACACAGCAAGTAGGGAAAGTATGATTCATTCCCCTCTCTGACTCTAATCCAGTGATTGGGTGTCTGCTCTTTTAACCTCCTGTATCTCTGAATTCTTGACTTCTGACATTAGGTGTATTTTTTCTCTTTCAAATTATTCTGATGTTTTGTCCAGTCTTGTGTTTCCCCCTTTTCTATGGGGCCATTTTGTGAAAATGAGATGTGTCGTCAGGTTGTAGGACACGACTTGTCCTCACTGTGGCTCAGTAGAAACTTTATTCCTTTTGGAAGACGCTCTGATCACCATAAGGCTACTACAGCTGGTCTTTTCTTCTATTATTAGGTTCTATACGTTTTTCTATAATGACGCTTAAAATAATACAGTATTCACAACTGCATCAGAAGAACAAAAATACAGCTCTTATACTTCCAAAGTATTACAGGAATAGAAAGAGAAAGAGAAAAAGTACAGCTAAGTACTAGTAGTAAAAATGAAATTCTACCCTAAAACTAATAATTCTAAATCAGATAGTCATTTTTGAATTAAAAGAGTTTTTTATTCCCTGTTTTAAGAACTTTAATTTTTTCTATTCATTCCTTCTGTAAAATAAATAAGATAATGGAGAAAGGCTTTAAGCTTTTACTTAGAAGTGCATCATGTTTAATATTACAACCATATGATTTTTCCTATTTCTGATTATATACAGAAAATAACATTTGATTCACTTGAATAACTTTATAGTGTATGAGGATTGCTTATATTGCTGAATGTATTTAAGCTCATTGAAAATATACAGCTTGACGTCTTAAAATCTGAGGTATTGACTTTAGGAAATAGTTAAGCCAATTTTTTTAATTCTCATTGGAAGCACTGAATTGAAACGTTGTAATCTCTAGAACTATCTTCTATTTCATGTTTCAGCAAAGACTTAATTGTTCTTTGAAGAATTTCTAACTCTAAAAATGGTGGCAATTTATGTTCCAAGGAAATATAATTATCTTGCTCAGAAAAGGGAAGAAACATAGAATTGCCTTTATTTTTAAATTATAATTGCAATTGTGTATTGGCAGCACATGTGAACAATTTAGACATAAAATTATGATGGGAAAAAAACCTGCAACAAAGAGGGAATTGCGCACAGATAATGATCCTGTGTCAAGTAAAATGAGTTCTACTTATTTGTGTATTTATTTAGGCATAATAAATGCTAGGGAAGCAATATGAACTTTCTGGTTGGTTGTCTTTTTTGACATCTATAATTGCTTGTAGTGTTGGATATTATATAGTTTATGCTTTGGGTACTACATATTTTTAAAATTAAAGTTACTTATATTTAATTTTGTACTTATTTCATAATTTTACAACTTCAGGTAAAGTTATGATGCCCTGCCAAAAAAAATAGAGATAATAATAAGTCATGATACTGTAATAAAACCACTCTTCCTTTCTTTTGTACATAAATGATGGGTAAAAATGTCTACATATTTTACTAAGGAAAAAGAAGTGTGGCAGATGGCTTTGAAAAATAAGACTATACACTCAGTATTTAAAAATAAGATTTTTTTATTGATATAAACTACATTGGAGTGAGGAAGAGCGGGTAGTGGTGGCTTGGCAAAGATTGTACTATGTCCTTAACACACTAAACTGACACACCCTGTGACTGGTAGAGAACAAAGGCCTTGTAACCAAGAAGGAGACCTTCTCATTCTTAGCATGGGAGGGAAAGATGGACCTTGTTGTTGCCTTAGGTTGTAAAACTCAAAAGGCCTATTTGAAGGGGTGTCGATAACTACTCTTGAAAGGGGACCCTGCATTTGTCTAGGGACAAAAAACATTACAGTTCTCTTTGTCATGTTAGCATAGGTCACTGAGCATAAAAATTGCATGAAAAATGATTTAGGGATGATAAATGTGGTAGCAATACACAGGATATTAAAAGGCACCGGAGTCCAGAAAGCAGGCTGGGAGTCACAGAGTGATAACCTGGACTGAGTGGTAGTGATGAGAGTAAAGGGATGGGAGGCAGAACATAGATTTCAAAGGAAAAATAGGCACACTGACATACAACTACAGAAGGAGAAAAAAATGTTACAAATGAGTCCTGTGTCTGAACCCTGATGACTGACATTTGTAGGTACACTCGGAGAGATGGTGAAGTTGCTCTGCCTGTCTGAGGGGAGTAGTGGGGGCGGACAGTCAATGGATGTGTTGAACTTGGAGTCAACTGCATAATTCAATAAAAACATATAGTGGTGGGAGATAGGACACTGAAGTGAACATGGAGATTTGGATATAGTAAGTTTGGTTATAAGGCTATGGAGACTACAGAAAATGCCAGGACCGAGTCTTAGAGAATTTACCATTCTTAGAAAATGAAAGAGAAAAAATAAATCAGGCATGGAAACAGAGAAATGATTAGAGGTGTTATAAGAAAATAGGGAGAAAGGAAGGAGGGAAGGAAAGAAAAAGATGTGGCCCAAATGAGAAAGAATTTTGTGAAAAAGGGACCCTGACAAGTGTCAAAAACACTTGGCATCAAGAGAATGAAAAGGCTTTGGTTTGGGGGAAGTAATAAAGCTCAGCGATGGATTTTGAGAAAATAGTTCTAGTATTGGAGTGACAGTTGCTTAGATGAACAGTAGTAAATAACTAATTGCAGAAGAGTGGTAGTACAATGCCCACCTGGCAGTCTTTGGGAGTCCAGTGAAACTTTCAGACTTAGAAGGTGATCACAGGCCACATTTGGCACCAATTTACTCAGAAGTCTATAGAACAGGAAGCAAGCTTGGCAGGCAGGGCAACATCAGGTGGTTGGTCCTTTTCAGCAGGAATCCTTGCAGAAGTGCACTCATCAGTCTAACCGGGTAAGCAGGGTGCACTCCCTTGGGTCTCTCAGGTAGCAGCTCGAGTGCAAGGAGATGAAAGCCCAGTGGGCAGGTGTAAGAACCTCCTGCCATAATAGCCTGTTGCTCACAATAAACATCACCTCTAATAAAAGTCCCATAGGCACAAGACACACCCAGTTACAATATTCACCGCACTCATGAAATCCTAAAACTATCACATTGTCATTAGGCTTTCTTAGATTATCAATATTTCTTCAATCCAAATGCAATTCATTTTTTTAAAAACGATAATGGGGAAGTGGGAGTCCCAAGGTCAGGAATGAGCATGAAGAAGGTTAGGACTATATGAGCACAGTGGTGACAAAAAACAGAAGGGAAATGACTCACCATGGAATCCCAGCTTCATGGAGAATCCTACAGAGTGCGGGGGAATGTGATAGGCTGAGTGACCAGCTGCACAGTGCAGTTTCAGTGGGGAATTGGGAGAGATGGCAGAACAGACTGTGTTTTTTCAGCATTTAACAGTCTCATGTACATAGTAAATACTAATAAATATGTGTGATTAAAATAACAAGTGCAAACAGGAGCACCAAGTTCAATACCTTAGTGTTTAGATGGGAGACATACGTGATGGCAATGGTTTGTAAAACAACTAAATAAATACAATTGAAAATAATAGAGGGAAAGAGATAGGCAAAGTAATAGATGACAAGAAACCACAGGAAATATAACCCCATTACTGAAAGTGTTCAAAGTGATGAGCAGTATCCAGTGAAAACAAAAATGGTTATTAATTAAATACGATTTTAAAGATAATGCTTAAAATGTATTTTATCTTTTAATTGACACAATAACTATGGGGTATATAGTGATGTTTTAACACATATAATGTATGGTGATCGGATCAGGGTAATTAGCACATTCATCATCTCAAACATTTATCATTTCTTTGTGTTGAGAACATTCAATATCCTCCTTCTATTAATAGCTATTTGAAACTATATAAATTAAATATATTTTAATGGACTGTCCCAGTTAATGCTCTGTGCAGCTGTATCAAAAGTCCTTAACTTTTTTATCACAGTTTTTGTTTACATGCAGCACATGTGTCTGCATTTGCAGCCCCCTCCAGCTGTTCTCCTGTAGCTTGTAGAAAAGTCCAGTCTACTGAATGGACGAGGCTGGTTCGAGCATAAATGAATGATACTATCTAGATCCAGCTAGAAATGATAGCAATCCACTTATAGGCAAAGAAAAGACAAAGTAGAATGTAAATTCTTGTGACTCACCCCAAAACTACTGAATTAGAAACTCTGAAGAAAAGTTCAGCAATCCGTGTAATAACAAGCCTTCCAGAGGATTCCAGTGCTGCTAAACTTTAATCACGATAGTCTATGGCAAAATCCAAGGCACAGTCAGACACATCTGTGTCCACATTTTACTGTCTCTGGCATTTCATACTGAACCCCTTGTAATAAATGTATGATATTCAGTCAGTTCTAATATAAGGCTTTTACCTTTCAAATAATTTATTTAAAAAATATAACTAGCAATGCCCTTCTAATTGCTCATCAGTGTATCCTTCTGATTGCCCATTAAAATCACCTGGGAAGTTTTAAAAATCCTGAGACCCTGATAGTGAGGTAAAACCCAGGCACCAGCATTGTTCAGGCTCCCCAAGTGATTCCAATGTGCAGCTATCGTTAGGGACTATTTCCTAAACAAAGTCCTCAACTCTGACTATGCATAAAAATTACCAGTCCGGCTTCTGAAACATACTCTCTACACCTAGAGATTCTGATTCAGAAGATCTAAGGTAGGTAGTTTCTGGATTGTTTTTGTTTTGTTTTGTTTTTTTGTTTTTTCGCATTTCTAAAAAAGCCTCCACATATAATTCTATGTTATGCAGCCATGGCTGGTGCCAATATTTGAAAGCTCTAGAGAAGAAATCTTTCTGTACTTCTTCTTGTTAAGTGGTAAGGGGATAGGAAAAAAAGAAGTCTAACTGTCACCCAGAACAACTGACCTATTGCATTTTTTGATCAGGAGGTCAGAGAAGTGACCTTTTAGCACAAATGATTTTCATATGATGTTTTAAAGTTATTTCCTTTCATTAGGAAAAAGTGGAAAATTAATCCATAAATATGGAGTGATACAAAATGATTAGCAGATGCTAATACTAAAAATGTAGGGTATTATGAGAGCAAATTGTATTCAAACTTAAAGTTTAGGAATCTTTGTTACTTAGGAATTTGTAATGCTGAGCAATGATTCTGAATGATTTTGGTAACTCATTAGATAGACAAGCATCTGTTCCAAGAAATGATTGGTTATTTGCTGGCAGAGCAGGAGATAATTTGAGAATCATAATTAACCACAAGCTAGACATAAGTCAGGATCATAATGCTTATTATAACCATGTATAATAATAAAATGTTCCATTATATTCATCCAAAGAAGATTTTTGAATCCTTACTATGAGCCCAGTACTGTGCTAGGAACCAAGCAAAAGTTACAAAGAAAGGATAATAAGGTTTTATTATAAAATGAAGTCTGTTCTTAGAACCATAGTTCAAAAAGAACATGTAAGACTTAAAGTCTAGAGGAGGGGATGAAGGTGAGTGTGAAGCATATTGAAGGATCTAATGACATCGTTTGAAATGTTTAAGACACTGCCATGACTTCTCTCGGAGAGAAGGTTGGAGAAAGACTGAATGCCAAACATCAGGC
>NW_012153618.1:4347349-4347941 GCF_000956105.1 Propithecus coquereli | reverse complement strand
ATGTGCAACACAATTTAGCCCTATGGGCTTCCTGGAAGGAATCCACTTCCCCTATGATGAGCAGAGTTGTCAGTAGTGACAACATGCTGTTAGACATGAAAAGTAAGTTGTGCTCACCAGTGTTTAACTGACAATGCCATGATGCCTTCATGGATAAAATGCAAGTGCTATATTACAATTCATCTCATGATTTTTGTGGTTCAATAATTTATCCTTATAAAACACCAGTGACAGCTAGTATTCTGTTGTTCCTGTGAGTGAAATATGATGTGCTTGCAATATGTTTTGGGGGTTCACTAACTAGGGCTATGTACACATAATTTGTAATCAAGTTTATACATGAGTAGCTGAAATATAATGTTCCTGTGAACATTTAAGACTGTCCCAAAATCAGATTGAATTCTTCATTTATATAGGCAAGAGTGTTCACGTATATGCAATAATGAGGCTTTGAAGAATACTGGAGAAATTTAGAAAAGGGGTAAAAACTAGATGGGAACCAAACAGAGAAAAACCAGAGCATTACAAAGCTAAAGATAAGACTGGATAAATTTATTTTTTCAGACACAAATCACAAAATGAAATACCAAAA
>NW_012153618.1:4340574-4347299 GCF_000956105.1 Propithecus coquereli | reverse complement strand
TCATTTCTCCATCTCCCTAAATAATTAAAAATCAGTTTCACTCTTTCATTTTGAATAAAATGAAAACCAATTTGCAAAGCAAGAAATGCAGGGGAGAGATAGTATGTGTATGAGTCTGAGTCTGTGGAGACACAGCATCCAGCGCGAAGGCAGCTTTGCGTTATCCCAGGAGTTGACGGAGGCCTTCGGGTTCCAACCTAGGAAGCTTTATGGATGTAAGCATTGAATTCACTGTATTTGATTGCCACATATATGACAGTGACAGACAGATATGCGGTAAACCTACTCTATTTTCAAAAGGTCACAGTTAAGGAAAATACAAGCAAAGGAAGCGAAAACATGAACAATGATTACACAAAGTAAGGTACACCTTCTGCAGAAGACTGAATGACCTCTTGCTTTCATATTGTAATGTGAGGCTCTCAAGAAAGCTCTGTAATCCAAAACTGTTTCCCCAGAGAAGCATGGACTTTTACGATTAGGTATTTATTTATTGTAGGAAGTATTTTTAAAATATCTTTTGAAATGCGTATACTTGGTGTCAATGTGTTATTGGACCATTTCTGTGAAAGAGAAAAGGTAGGATGGTAGAAGCGGGTAACAGTCTCAGAGGGAGAGGGATGAAACTTCAAGAAGTGAAGGGTTATGAATAGAGAATCTGAGCTGGAGTGGCTGAGCTGCAGGAAGAGCAGTAGTCCCTGAGTGGTCCCTATAGGGACCGTGCCCACTAGTGCATGTCAGACCAATAGCCTCATACCTTGGAGACTCCTGATGCCACTAGCTTGGAACAGTGGCAGCAGGTCCCTTTCAGCTGTAAGTATCCTTAAAACAGGAGCCACAGTAACACCAAGGCCGCACTGTTGGTAAGATTGCCAGCATGGAAGAGCAAAGCAAGGCAGGTTATGGCATCAGTGAGGACTTCAAGAGTGCTACAGACTCAGTGGTGTTCCCTGCTTAATTACACCATTGTCCTAACCAACTATGGTGGAGCTCAGGAGACATCTTGAGATTTAGAAAAATGAAGAAAAGCTGCATTTTCCAGATAGAGATTTCAAATTCTGGATTGGAGGGAGTGTTATTTATTTATAAAGCATTCTTCAAAGTCCAATAGACAGACTCCTGAGGAGTTAACTCTTGTTTGTGGAAAGGGTTCTCTTAGGTGTCTGAGACCAAGGTCACCCTTACTGTTTGTTGCAAAGGTTGTTCACTGCACAAGAATTCCAGGCAAGGGGTGAGTGAGAATTGTTGAATTCCAACCCTGACAAGCAAGAGTGTGAGCACCCAGAGGAAGGATCACTATTGTATAAACAGCACGAGACATAAGGCCATTGAGGCCATTGCAATTTTCTAAGTTGCAAAAAGTTGTAGAGGCAACCCTGACTTAGTCACTTCCCTCTATGGTATATCATCTTCAGTGACCGGGGCAAGTCGACCAGTATTAAGATCTACAGTGTAAATGCCTTCATGCTTCAGGTGCTCCAGGTATGTGGGTGTTCTGAGACTAATGCTACAAAGAACATAGTCATGTTAAGTTATTTCTGCAGTCTAAGAGACCTGCAGCATTCTATTCACTAAGAAATCTGTGCCTTCATAAAAATGATTTTAAAGCCCTATCTATTATTGCAGTGAATAAAATGGGATTTCGAGCCTATTGTTGGATTTAATCATTATTTTTATGGCAGAACTGGGGGTGTGGGAGTAGTTATAACCAGTTGTTTTTTTAATCTCTTTTATTAAGTCATTTATCATAAGGAAAATTCAGTTTCTGACCTTGGTTCTTTATTTAAGTTTCTAACTTATCTGTTTCTTAGCGTGTTGTGTATCCCCATTTTAAGTCCCTAAGGGTGATAGAATAGTTATTTCATTTTCTCTAGAAAAAGCTATTTAGCACTCTGGGATAGCATTATGGTGAAATGGCAAAAAGAAGAGATGATTTTGAAATTAAAGCTACTTAACAGTGAGGATTAACAGGGCCACGGAAGGCTACAAATCAAACCCATCTGTACTAAAGCTTCCTTTCCAATAGGGGAATTTTCTGTGGCCTCCTGGCTTTCTTGCTGGGCTCAATCCCAGGTTTCTGATAATCAGGCCAAGAGAGGAAGAGACAAAGGGTGAACACAAAAAGTCATTTAGAATAAATGTGTGCCTTATGTTGTCCATAGTGAATGATTTTTACATTGCTAAACCCATTATTCCTAAACATTATATTTATTTAGTACGTCTATATGTTATACATTGCATAGCCCTGCAACACTTTTTAAAAATTTCAACATATAAAGTAACAAAAGGCATGAAAATTCAAAAATAACAGTAAAAATAATGGAAAAATTATTAATAATGGCATGTGATTGAATATTAATGGATGATACTCAATGATTGAGATGAAAACAGGACTATTTTATTAACTTTGATGGCAATGTACTCCCCTATCATCGTGATGCCTTTCATGTTCACAGTGCACATTCTTTCTCTCCCTGAAGTTCTATTTCAAGATTTACCCTCTCTGTGAACCCTTTCCTATTATGCTAACCAGGGTTATTGCTTTTTTTTCCATCATACCCCTAGCACTTATCAGACTGTTAGGATAGCACAAGGATTCACTTATTAATGTTTGTTGAATGAATAAACATCATAAAATTTGCACTTACTTTTTTGTAGTATTCTCACAAAATTTATACTTGTTGAGTATGTTTAGATTATAAATATCTCAGAAGGTCTGTGAGTTTCTGTTCTTCATTTCCCTACTCCTGCAATCTTCAGTTCTAACCAGTGAGTTAACCTAATGAAGTAGAGTACGATTAACCTAAGGTAAGTCTGGTGTTAGCCCTGTGATTTTTCCAGTCTTCCCAGAACAGCATTTGGGGGTGTGCTAAGAAGCAGTGGAATGTACCTCCCACGCACACAGCTTTTCACTGTCCCCTGAAATCTGGCCCCATTAACCTGCATTCAACATACTTTGTGCTGGCCCCTTCACCATGACAAGAAAAGTAAACATAGAAGCATTATAATCCAAATTTTTGGAAAAGAACTGACCTTTTTTTTTTTTCTAATACACAACATGATCAAAGAATCAAAGGTTTTATGTTCTCTGCAGGAGGTGGGGGATCCAGGTTTTGTGGGACCTAAGGCTTTATATAAATTGAAGGTAAAGAAACTTTAAAAAGTACAAATACAAAGTTAGGTGCAAAATGGAGTCTTTATAGAATGAGCAAAAACTCACAGCAAAATATTGGAGCCTAGGAGGCTCAGGTCCCTTATTTTCTGAGATCTCGTTAGGTGATTTACTGGAAATAGTTACAATGAAATGCTTCCTGAGTGTAACCTGATTTCCCTTCCCTGAAAGGGAACTCCTAGAACTCATAGGGCCCTAAATCTTGATCTTAATTAGCCTCATAGTAAATTCCCCTCTGGTTGGTCCTTAAAGTTTGGAAAAGAAGTATCTTGTGTGTCTATATATATATAGACATAATAATGTTCCAAAATGTACTATTATTCCATTTCTCTTTTTTGCATATCCATACCTAGGGTTACTTTTAGGTAGAAAATGTCTTACACCAGGCTTTTCTTTCTTTTTTTTTTCTTTTTTCTTTTTTTTTTTGTTTTTTTCGGTTGCAAAGAACAAAAACTATGTCAAACTAGTTCAGTAGAGGGAAAGGCTCAGTTTGGGAGCTGGGAACATGCCCACTCATTCAATGTAATCATTCTGAACATGTGCTATAATCCAGAGCCTCTGTTCGACACAGATTACAGTACTTTCCCTCATGGAGAAGGACCTGGTCTGTCATCGTCATTCACACAAATAAACGTGAGGCCAACTGTGATTAGTGTTTTGAGAGATACACAGTGCTCTGAGCACATATGATGAGGTAACACAGAACCAGAAATCCTGGGCTTTGTCTACGTGTTTATTATATTCATCTTGGTTTTGGTGGTGTTGGGGGAGGAGTGGTCAGGGCAATCAAGAAAGATTTTCCTGAGGAAGTTTTATTTGAGCTGAGATTTAAGCACGGGTAGGAATTTACTGGGTAGAAGTGGTAAGGATGAGGGATATGGGGTTTCAGGCCATGGGGTTAAGAGGAAATAACATAAAAACGACCCATGTAACATGATAATTCAAACCTGAGGTTGTTTGGAATTAGTAATAGTTTCAGTGAAAGCAGAAAGCATTGACTCTTCTTTCTGTGCCTGCACTGTCTAGTATGTTAGTACATCAGTGCTGGCCACAGGTGCTTACGAAGCACTTGCAACGCGACAGTCCCCATTGAGACGTGCTGCCTGTGTCAGATACTCAGCGTGAACTAGTGTGTAAAACACTTCGGGGAAAAAAGCATGCCAGATAGCTCGTTAGAAACTTTCATACTGGTTGCATGTTAAAACAATAATATTTTGTAAATCTAGTTAAATAGAATATTTTACTAAAATTAAGTCACGGTTACCTTTTCCTTTTATTAAATACAGCCACTAGAAAATTTCCAATTGCACACGTGGCTCATCTCTGTGGTTCCCATTATGTCTCTATGGGACAGTGCCATTTGAGCAGTGGCTTCAGCTGTGGCTGTACATCACTAGCCACCAGGCTGCACGGCAGACTTCGGGTGTTAGAACCTCTCAGCGTTCCGACTGGGCATCTGCATTTTAGACAAATGACCACATTTGTCACAAATGATTGTCACACAGGTGGTCCACAGGCTGCTCCTGTGGATGCCACTGCTCACATATATGGGTTATCTATCATGTGTCTGCTTCTCTCAGCCTTTACGCCTCTGGTAGGCTGTCTCTTTGAGTCTAGTCATATTCCAGAAATCCTTTCCTGCTAGGATAGCCTTATGTGCAAAATTATTTGTGGTAAGGCTTTGGCCAGTAGGACTACTGTCATGGCAGCCTCACCCTTAAGGATTGGTATTTTTACTCCATGGCTCTTCTCTTTGTCTTAGGAAGCCTCCAGCAAAGATGAAAATAGAACTGCTTTGAATAGCTTGGTTTTTCAGAAGTCAGGTTCAGAATGGATTTGTAGACGATCTTGTATCTCTGCCAGCTCATTACATTTTGAGTAACATTATCGAATGTAGAACTTAAGTTTTTAGAATAGAAATGTAAGTGGTTTCATGAAAGAACAACTTGTATAGATCATGATAACACCTTGTTAAACTGAATAGATCCTTGTCTTAGCTGCTAAGTAAGTCGATGTTCCTTTAAAATATCATTTATTTGAGAAGCAGCAGGAAGAAGAGTAGATTTTTTTTTCTTCTCTCCATTTAACTCTAGCTTCGTGGAGATTATTGATTTTGTTAAATAAATTCAAGCAACCTCTAAAATTTTCTCAATTTCTACAGCATAATGCCTGGATAGCTTTATAGAGTATGCAGATGCTCACAATCTTCCAAGCTGAAGTCTAGCCTTATCCCTCAATTCTCCGTCTGATCCAGGTGCCCTGAACTCCACACAAACCACACTGCACCTCATTCCCAAGGCATTCTCTGCGTCTTCACACTTCTCGTAATTTCACCGTACTGTTTCCTCATCCTAGAATCTTGTAACTCTCTCCATGTAACAAATTTCTACTATTCCTCTCTGACACCTTCTTCCCCAACACCCCTGGATAGTGTTACTTTATGAAATTCTACATTAATACTAAATTCTAGTTCGAAGTGTTTATTTGTATGTATTTACCCTCACATGTGAGCACGGGAGTCGAGGTTGAGATTCAACACATATTTGTCTCTGATGGATAGAAAGAGCAGATATTTGAAGACAACTACCACATCTCCACCTTCTGCCTTTACTTTTCTCTTGTCACATATTCCCAGTTTCTTAAAGCTTCCTTTCTGTGGTGTGATTCAAATCTATTCACCATCTGGGCGACCTATCTTTTAAGATGCTTCCATTTGCTTATGTCTGTTGAATGAAGCTGTCTGAACGTGGAAGGGCAGTGCACAAAATGATGCGTGGGTTATAGGCCTTACAAAGAGGCCCTAAGGACACTCATTTCTTCTTCTTCACATGCTGCGGTGGCTACTGGCTTATTTTGAACTAAGTAAGGGCACGGTGTGGGGTTTCAGCTGGCACTGAAACTGGCGTTGAAGCCGGGTTCTGCTTCCTGGCCCGCTCCCAGCCTGCAGAAGCCCAGACCCTGAGGACAATCTAAACTTGAAGGGCAGGATTGAATCCACCTCTCCATCACCATCATGCCTGACATTGGTGTTCTACGTTGGGCAGTTCTGGGTTTTGATTGTGTTGTTTTAATTGTTGCTATTATGCCGTTATTACTGTTTGAAAATCAGTATTTATAGCAGAATGCTTTGATTTTGAAGCTTACTGATGAGAAACATCTTTTAAATAGAACTGTAACCCAAGTACACATTTCTAAGCCCAGTTAAAATGAACAAAATGTTTGTAAGTTGAATTAAATAGCTCTTCTTTATCCTTGGTACAGTGGAAATTGCCACTTGACTTAGGGAAGTAACCATTGTCTCAGTATGTAACAGTTATCATAGCTTGAGAAACAAACAGGTGAATATAGTGACAAATCTGGGACTCATATAGAAGTACAATGTTTTTAATACAGACAGTTTTTTTCAATATCCTGATTAGATCGAAGCATTGTTTTTCGACTGTAACAGCATAGCGTTTCATCAAAATATACTTGTGCTTGGGAGCTCATAAGCCCGTCTTGTGTTTTGGGAACAGATATGGCAATATTAATGACTACGTTGGGTTTTTTTTTT
>NW_012153618.1:4336135-4337491 GCF_000956105.1 Propithecus coquereli | reverse complement strand
TTTTTTTATTTCAGCATATTATGGGGGTCTAGCATCTAACTTCCATAAAACAGAGACTTTGCTTTCTTCAATACTAACTCATTGTTTTGACTTACTGATAGTAAGAACTAAATTACAGTAATGATAATTATTAAGTTCCTCATTAAAGAAGAAAAGTCATCCTATTTGGGCTCCTAGCGTTTGTTTATAGAACCACCTCAAGAGGATCCACCAGCCCAGCACACACTAGGCATTGTTACAATCCTCTAACAATATTCTGGATGGCTTCCCTATGCCACAGGTCAGCACTGTAATAATCAATGTAAAAGCTAAATACTTGAAGAATGAAATCACTTCTGATTCCTTTCTTGAGGCAACTTCATCAGAGTTAGAAAAGGTTAAGCTTATAAGATGCTAGGTAAGGATCTATCATTCATGTTTACAGGGTGATAGACGGAGATCTATCATTCATGTGGACTTAGCCTAAATAAAAGGATGGGATTAGTTCTTAAAATATGCCCTCCTAGCAGAATGAACACATGAAAATGATCAAGTCCACATGAAATGTGATCTCACAGTGAATTGCAGTGGATTCTTCCCTCTCTTTTATAATACAAATAATGTTTGATTGTTTTCCAAAGCTATAGAGCTAACTCTGAAATATTTCTTGTGTTTACTCTCATAAGTTTACTTTGAGCCAAGACATTGCCAGAGTTGGAAAGCCTACTTTTAAACAAACAAGAAAATCAACAGTGAAAAGAGGAGCCTAGTGCCCAATTTCTGTTTTCTGGAGATCCCTTGGAGAACTGGGGGGGAATAAATGAACAACTGAGTGTGTACAAGAAAACAACAAGCTCTTTTCTGTCTTTGCGCAGTTCAGAGACAAAAACAGGGGTCACGTATCCCCCAGCAAGTCTGCTTCGTATTCAGGCATTGCTTACAGGGACCATGGAAGTCTCTAGTAGAAGTCATGCTCAATAAAATGCAAACGCACCTACAAAAGTGCCAACATTTTCATTTTGTTTTGATGTTTGAGAATAACAATGTTCAGCTTAGATTTTTCTTTTACTTGTAGTGCCCTTTGGGAAAGAACATTTTTTTTTTCTTTTAAAAGCCACACAAAGTTTAACTCAAGCAGTCTCATTGTTCTTTCTCCCATGAAGCTAGCAAGAAAAGACTAATGTATTACTTAATGAAGCTATTCATTGCTTGATAAAAATAAGAATTAGTGGCAATAACTGTGATATTCACATTAACCTTATTTTTGTGCTTTCACATAGAAATTGCTCCGATGTAGTGTATTTCTATCATAATTTGCTTTAAAAAAGTAAAGCAACTAGGAAATATAAATCCAATGATATAAAAAGTAAGATTTCT
>NW_012153618.1:4331645-4332875 GCF_000956105.1 Propithecus coquereli | reverse complement strand
GTAAATATTTATTTTAGTGTGCTCCACCTAATATTGTTTTTTCAAATAAGTACATTGTCCTTGGTCTTTCTTTTCTACCCTTCAGCACATGAGTGTATTTCAGTTGTATTTTAAGTGTTTAGCATTAAAAGGAATCTTGTAATAAAATTGGTATGATCGTTCATTTTAGTGATAAAAATTTCTAGACCAGAGAGGTAAAATAATTTCCTCACATAATATTATAATCTGTGCTATCCAAATTCTAACCCAGCTCTAGTTTAGTATATCACACTGCTCTCCTACCTCATGTCTCTTTTAATGAATATCAGAAATGTGTACACACATATATGCAAACACATAAATTATGCAGGCGATACCAGCCCATGAAACCATAGTTAATAACAAATCAGTATTTTTAAAAATTTATTCTATGAGGATAACATTAATTTTTAAAATATTGGTTTTTATTTTTAACCTTTAATCAGATTCAGGCTAAAATCCACAAGAAAGACTAGATAGTATAAATTTGTCACCTAAATATATATGAAACTTCAGTCATATAAATATTGTTTTAACGTGCTCAACTGCAGTATTTTTCCATTCATGTTTTGCCACTGAGTAAAAAAACTACTAAAAGGGCAGTTGACACTCAAAGAGGATTGTTGTAGATTTGAAGATTACAGAAAAGAGATAGTTCATAAATATCTGAAAATGTGCCTTTCATGGTTCAGTCTTCATTAATAGTTTAGTTGGAGGAAATTACATTGAGCTGAAATATGCAGAAACTGCCCCTCATGCTAGGAGTGACATAGAAGAATAAGTAGTAGAGAGGTTGGAGGAAAAATAACTACTTGTGAAAGGTAGGGCCTGAATTTTGCCTATATGTGCAGTCTGAGTACATCACCTGGGCATTGCCGTTCAGTAGAAGATGAAAATTATTCAGTGGCAAGTATAAAAACAGAGACCTTTATTAAAGGGGAGTAATGTAGAATTATCTGAAATGAGGAACTATGGTTTTATTAGGCAATTTATAATGCAATTTTAAAATAATTTTTATTCAAATCATAAAGGATTGTACATGAACATAATATTTTAAGATGTCTTTTCCTTGTCAGGATTCCGATCATGATTCCTTGAACTTGGGAATTTCTGAACCCTTGAATGACCTGATAATCTCTCTAACTTAAAAACAATTTTCTCACTGGAGTTATCCAGCATACACAGGTATAAAAAGGCTCTATTTTAATGAAA
>NW_012153618.1:4330996-4331595 GCF_000956105.1 Propithecus coquereli | reverse complement strand
TGAATATATTTAAGAGAAATATATTCATGAATATATTCATAAGAAGATTACATTCATATTCATGGAATATATTCTCGAAGAATATTCCTTAACACAATTACCTAATAAATTGGTAATTTGATGAATTTGGTGAGTTAGTCATTCGTTGATTGATTCCTTAGATAATTATTTTTGGTCAATCCACTTTCGAGAATGGGTTTTCAGTGAATTGATCTAGAGCCCCTTCTCTGTGTGTTGGTCAGCAGGCCTGTTACTGGCTACTGTAGTTCACCACCCTCTAAACCTGTGGGCTCAGATCACCTCTCATGAAATCTCTGTTGGAGAACAGAACGGACCTCCAACTTCCAAAGGGAGAGAGAGATTAGAAGCCAACCTCTGCTTCAGACCAGGACCTACTTAATTAGTTTCTTCTGTCTCACTGTTTTCCTTCCTTCTCCCTGAATTCTGTGCCTTTTTAGTCCTCTTTGTTTTTCAGAGTCTGTGGCTTTACCATGGGGAGGTTTGTTGGTAGATATGAATCCACAGTCCCCTCATTAAAGGCTGAGCTAGACATAAAGGGGACACTCTGATCTTGGTTATTGGTCTAAGAATATAATGTA
>NW_012153618.1:4321387-4327491 GCF_000956105.1 Propithecus coquereli | reverse complement strand
TTAATTGTCATTATTGTCTTCATTTATGGTGTTTCTATTATTTTTTTCTTTAAAATATTTTTTGTATTACTTCCGTAATACTGATCTGACAAAATGTAAAAAGCCATTAACCGATAGCCTCACATAACTCTATTTTCTCTTTAAAATAGAAAGAGGACAGAAACTATGTGCCTTTGGGATATGGAGAAGAGATGGGGTACTCTGTAATCATTCTAATATTCGCCGATGTAGCAGGCTTACCCCAGCCTTGAAGATGGGGGCCAACCAAGTTTCAGTAGCGCATTGCAATTCGGCCGTGTAAAGCAAGGGGATGCCTGCACTGGGAGGACATCTTGTCAAAGAGCCTTAGTTGGACACCACAGTTATCTCAGCTACACTTTGCTTTCCCCATGTATTTTTTGTTTTTTTCTGCGCCATAGAGAAATGTTTTATAGAAATTATAAAATGCACATAAGGATATTTAAATCTCATTAGAATGTACATGAAGGCAAATTCATTAGGTCAGAAATCATCAGACTTATTTTCACATTATCTACAGTGTCTCGCATAGTATATCCTCAGAAAAAATTAGAGAAATTGAGTTGCATGTCCTTGCCATTTGAACAGTGTCAATTTTCTATAAACCAGGATGATTTTGTGCCTTTAGAGAAAATCGTTAAGATATTCTATTTGAGACATAGGTTGGAACAAAAATAAAAGATGAAAAATAACTTATTCAATTTAGATTTAAGAAATAAATTATATTAATATATTATTATTTTCCAAAAAAATGATATAATAACAATTTCATGACTACAAATTTCTGCTTAAAACAGAAAGAAAACTGACTATAAATAATAGTGAACATTTAAGATTAAAACCTACTAACTGGTATATTTATTTAAAAAACAAATTAAGGAATGAAAATATAACCTATAGGCCTTTAAATAGAAAACAATGGAATATAAAAAAATAATCAGAAAAGCATAAATGACATGATAGTGTTCCCATTGCTCAATAAAAGATGGTACAATTCAAGGATGATGGGTTATATAAACCAGGGTTTTTAGCCTGAGAGAGAAACTAAACCACTAAAATTGTGTACAGATTTAAGGTATATATGAGTAAGGGTTTTTCTTGGAATAGGATGCATAGTTTTCATTAGATTCTCAATGTAGACAATTGAGAATTAGAGTTGAGCCAACTACTCAAGGATCATACTTTCTCTTTCCATTCCTCACCTGCCATATTCTCCTCACTCCACTTCAATCATCATTTACTTCCATATTTTCAACTCTAATGTCCATTCCAGGTCCTTGTTTTACTTGATACCTTAGATGCACTGATAAGAATTAACTGGTCTGTCCTTGAAACAACCTTTTCCTTAACTCACATTCTTCTGGTTTCCTTTCTATTTTACTGGCTACTCTTTCTCAGTGTCCTCTCCTGGGTTAAAGAAAAGAAAATTATTCGGTAACACTGGTTAAAGCATGCTAAGAAAGACTATTCAGGACCTTCTCAGTAGATACAGGGGCCACCGCAATGGCATTTTGCAGTGGGGGAGAGAGATTGGGCTCAACCTGTGTATAGCATGGGCAGGTGAGAACTGACTCCAGCCAAGGAGGATGTGGGGGTTGTCAGATGGAAAATTACAGGAAACATCTGGGGTAAGGGGGATTCTGATAAACTGATCTAATGGGATTCTTGCTCATGGCAGGCCAGGGTGATCATCATCACTTGGGGTTGGTGGAGGATGAGGAACCTGATCAGATATTGAGTTCTTGCTAAACTGACTTAGCAGGGTTCTTTGTTAAAACTGGATTTTATAAGGAATTTCCCAGACAGGCCTAGGAGAAGGTTCAGGAGCCTGAATAAAGTTTGGTCAAGAAAAAGATCTTTGCCACCTGGCCCCTCATCCTTTTTCCAACTGATAAAGTTTAGAGCACTCTAAGGCTCGGTCTAAAACTCACTTCTCTGTCTCAGCTCTTTCCCTGGGTATCCTTTCTAGTCCCACAGCGTACGCTCATGACATCGAGTTTCTATCTCCAGATCTTCTTTCTTTCTTGAGCTTCAGACCCAAATGCATAGCTGCCTGCCTGATACCTCTACTAAGCTAATAGACACTACCAGCACCGACTGCCTCCCCCCGTCTCCGTTATGTAGGTAAATGGCATTGATTTCCACCCAGTTGCTTATGTCACAGGTCTTTCTCTTTCTCAAATTTTTGGTAACCAGTCAATGAGCCAAACCTCTCAACTGTACCTCCAAAACATGTGACAAATCTGATCATTTCTCTTCTTCAGTGCTAACTTCTCTTCGAGCCTCCTCCATCTCTTGTCCTAATCGCTGTAATAGCTTGCCAACAGGACTCCCTGCTTTCAGTCTTTCCTCCTAAATCCATCCATCTCACAGCAGCTAGAGGATGCTCTGAAAAGGGAAACATGATGTCACTTTCTGCACAAAACATATTAAAGATTTTTTTTTGTCACAGTTAAAATTTAATTTTCTAATCACAGCTCACAAAGCCCTTACGGATCAGGCCTTTGCCTGTTTCCTCTCATCTCCTCGATGCCTCCCCCAAATCTGTGCACTCTAGCAACTCTGGTCATTTTAGGGTCTGGTACTACTTACTACTCCAACATACCAAGCACGTTTCCTCTCAGGGTCTTTGCATCACGTCATGACGTGGCTGGCCTCTGGTCCTTTGAGTTTCAGATTTACTGTCACCTCAGAGCTTTATCCTTTTATCATCAATCTTGTGTCTCCATCACAACATCTGTTTTATCTATTTTCTGTCAGTTTTCACCATCCGAAATGGTACCTATTAACCTCTTAGTTATTTGCCCGTTATCTGTCTTTGCATACAAGAATGTATGCTCTATGAGGGTAGAGACCTTGTCTGTCTTATTTCCTCTTATATCTTTGTGCCTAAAACCATGCCAGAGATCAATTGGTGAGTGAATAAATAGGTGAAAGATTGAGCATCACTTTTTGAAGGAGAACTGAAGAAGAGCTTAAGCCGGTGGAGGTAAATTTTATGTTATCCTCTTCAGCTCCTGAAAAGTTAAGCTGAGAAATCAAGACTGCCAAATGACCCCCATCAGAAGAAATCAGAGAACTTGGTAGATAATCATCATTTGCTTCTTCCTCCTTTACCTCTCTTGCTTTTCTTTAATTTTCAAAGTAGTCTGGATGGTTTACAATTATTCATGGCAAAATCTAGGATAAAATACAGCAAATAATAAATGTGATATCTCTTCATGATAGGAATCTTTTCTCTAGTATACTTTTTGAGTTTTCCAAGTGTCTTCCAGTAAGTGTTGCTCTGTGTATGAAAACTACTGTATTCTAAAAAAGTCTGTACTTTTAACCTGAAATATATCTCAAATGCCATTCCTCTATAATGACTTTATTTTCTTTGTTACATTACACGTGACATACAAAATGTGATGTTTTCTTTTTCTAAAATCTCCATAGAGTTTTCTCTTCATATATACCTGTACTTGCCTTTATATAAATATATAAAAACATATATATGTGTGTATATATATACATATATATATATAACAATAATAGTAAAATAAAAGCTGCTACTATCTATTGATAGTATCAGGTACCTGACAAACATTATGACTCGTAAATTATGTCTTCCTCTATAAGTGAGGAAACCAGCTTTGACAAAGAGTTTGAATAACTTACTTAAAGTAAAATAGCTAGATTTTTCTAGAGCAGAGACCATTTATGACTGACTTACCTCTATATCCTCAGTGTTAACATAGTACATAGGAAATAGTAGGTGTTCAACACATACTTATAAATGAACAGGAGAGCGGGTGGCATTTGAATTCTGGTATAAATGATACTCAGACTCTTACCTGCTTTACCCCACTGTATCTTACTTAGATTTTTATCTACATGTATGCATGAGTCAGCAGTCTAATGAATTGTAATTCTCCTTGAAGTTAGCAATACCTTCTTATTTATGGCGATTTTTATTACATTTTATATTCAAGAGAGGATAAAATGCTGGAAAAAGAGGGGGGAGAGAGAGAAAAGAGAAAGCAAAGGAAGGAAAGGAGGAAGGGAGGGAAGGAGGGAGGGAGGAAGAGAGGAGAGAGAGAGAGAAATGATCTTGCCATAAGTGCTACATGAATTAGAGTCTTGGATTGATAAAATTTATTAAAATTAGTTCTTGCATAAACATATTCCTACTAAAGTTATTTGCTTTGGAAGAATATCTCAAGAGAAGAAATTAGTCATTAGCAGGATAGTCATAAAGTTTTGAATAGGAGCCTTTGAAGTATAATGATATTTGTCTTTCGGCTGGGAATCAGTACTAGTGGGAATAATTATTAGAACTTTTTCCATGAAAATTTAGTCTTGGACTAGTTAATTTTTTAACATCCTAAAATATTGGTCTTCATAAGCTCAATATAGTAAGCGTCTAATCTGGTTTCCCGTATTTAATAGCAAATAATGTCATATAATATATCGGGTTCCCCATTGTTTAATAATGCAGAAAACAAAGCATAAAGTGGGCACTGAATAAAATTTAGGTTGCATTTAAAAATAAATATCACCATTACTTTGATTCCATTTGAAACTCTTTAGATATTATTGAGGTAAAAATTACATACAGTTCATTCTCATTATTCTCATTAGTAGATATATATAGTTCTATTCTAATTAGCAAATAGTAAATCCTTTTTCCTGTGGGAAATACAGGGTTAGCTTCCTGCCAGCAGCTGGTCATAACATTTACATCAACCAATCAATACTTAACCTTGTTTTATGTGTGTTTCTGTTTGAAGTTACCTTATTTAATATGTAACATTGATTTATTAACATTGAACTCCTGGCCAACAGCATTACAATTTACGCCTGAAACAAGCTTATCTAACAAACATGTTTTCTCTATGTAAGGCATATAATAGCCTCTTGCACTTAGGAACATTAAACAGCACTTCAGCGCTACGTTTGGGGACCGCTTTTAACAGCAAAATCAACAAAAAGCACAAAAATGCAAAAGACGTGGCACTAAATACACAGTGAAAAGAACCCTGTTTACAGGATAGCAGCTGAAACAAGAAGGCAAAGCATTGTCTTGCTCAACTTCAGTTGGAAACTTGTGCTTTGGGAGACTCAAATATGTCACTATTCTGTGCATGCCTAAGTCCGTGAATTACCACAGAAGTGTCACAGGTATTGATTTTGAATTTATAAATAAATTTTAGCAAGTAAGCAAACTCACAAACACCGAATCTGAGCATAATAAGGATGAACTGTACATGAAACACACAGATCTTGAAAGTATAATTCAGTGGATTTTGATCAATATATATGTTTAGGCAAACAACACCACAATCAGAAAATAGAACATTTTCATTACCTCGGAAAGTTCTTTGTACCAACTTACAATTCATTCCCACTCACATCCACCACCCCCGATAGGTAAGCACCATTCTGATTTTTATCACCTTTGATTAGTTTTGCCTGTTTTCGAATTTCATATGAAAGGATTCATAGAGTATGTAATTTTTGTGTCCATGTTTTTTCATGCAACACAGTGTTTTCAAAATGTATCCCTTCTGTTGCTTGTATCACTAGTTCATGCTTCTTTATAACTTAGTAATATCTCCTTGTTTAAATATGTACTGTATGGATATATAATTATTTCCCATTTGGAACTGTTATAAATGAAGCTGTCAAAACATTCCTGCATGAGTATTTTTGCAACATATATTTCAGTTTTTCTGGGTAAATACTTAGGAGGGGAATCGTTGAATCGTAGGATCAATATATATTTAACTTTATTTAAAAACTGTCAAAGAGTCTTCCAGAATGGTTTTACAATTCTTACTCCCAGCAGCAACATATGAGAGTTCAATTTGTTCCAGATCCTGGTGATTCCTTTTAATTTTTAGCCACTGAAATGGAGTATTACATTGTATATCATTGTTTTCATTTTCCTGATGAGTCATGATTCAAGCACTTTTTCGTGTGCTTATGGGTAATTAATAGATATTTATTTGTGACATGACTTTTGTCCATTTCTTCCTTTAATTAGTGATTTGTAAGAGTTTTAGTATATTTTACTGTATTCTATTTTCAGATATATGCATTGT
>NW_012153618.1:4315898-4321070 GCF_000956105.1 Propithecus coquereli | reverse complement strand
AAACAATCCGCCCGCCTCGGCCTCCCAGAGAGCTAGGATTACAGGCGTGAGCCACCGCGCCTGGCCGAGCAAAAGTTTTTAATTTTGATGAAGCCCAAATTATCAAGTGATTTTGATGCCCTCTGGGAAATCTCTGTCAACCCCCAAGTCCTGAATATATTCTGTTTTCTTTCAGAAACTTTATAGTTTGGGTTTTTGTGCCTAAAATCTATCTAAAATTAATTTTTGTGTGATTGTGTAAAATAGAAATCAAAGATACTTTTGAAAAATATTTATCTAGTCATTCCAGCACCATTTAAAAAAATAAAACAAAAAAAATTTAAAACAACTTTTCTTTCTCCATTGAATAGTCTTGGTGTCTTTGTCAAGAAGCAATTGACTACATCTATGTGGTTCTATTTCTGAGCTCTCTCTGGGAATATAACTTTATAGAAATTCTTAAAATCAAGTGATAAATCCTCTAATTTTTTTATTGTTTTCAATATTTAAGATTTCTTTGCATTGTCTTATACGTTTTAGAATCTTCTTGTATATTTCTGAAAAGCCTAGTGTTGAGATTTTTATTAGAATTTCATGGCATATATCTCCATCTATTTAGCTCTTTAATTTTTCTCAATAATGATTTGGAGGTATCAGTGTAGAACTTTAAATGCTCCCCAAATGACTCTAATATACAGACAAGATAAGAAATACCAACCTAGATCTTTTCTTTCTGAGTACCTGATTCTGAGTACCTGCAAGAAAAGAATTTATTTCATCCTTAAGATTCTACATATCAAATAAGTGGAGTGATCATTTCTAGCAAAACATATACACAATGTCGTACAATCTGCTCTCTTCGATATAGTCGTTAAAGTTTCCATTCAAGTAATTTTTTCAGAAGAAAGACATGTTCCAAAGTGACTTGTTGTCTTTATACCTGTACAGAAAAACATTTGGCAGTTTGTTAGCTTGAAAAATAAAAGTTTCTTTTGTCTGCAGAAGCACCTTATTACATGTTTTATCTGACTACAATTAATCATGTTTGTAAGGTGGTTTGGACTGGCAAGTGAAAATGAGCAAGATGAAATTGAATCAATTTTCTTATGATATGGAATTTACATAGATAATATATGTGTATTTACATGGAAATACATATTCCCTTTTTTCTTTTTATTACATAAATATAGTAATTGATAATTAATAAGACATATCATTAGCACACCATAGAACACTGTGATGGCCTAAAGATGGATTCATATTCTAGGAAATTTTTCTCTCAAGAGTGAATATTGAACAAAAGACTGAAAACTCCAGTCACTGTAATTTTATTTGAGGCATTTTCCAACAGATGTTACATCTTGGTTTGTGCCTATATTTTAAATACTTTCTTTTTTTCAGTGTTCATTAAACCAGTCTTTTCTTCTTGTCTCTAATAAGAGCAACATCTGTTTCTTCTTGTTCAATCAAAGCAACCACCTCGAGACTCTTACTTTAAAAATAATATCATTAGAAAGACAGCATGGCTAGAATATTCTCCATTAACATTTCACGTTTCCATACGAAACAAGTATTTCTACTTGTTATAAGTATATAAGTTGTAAGTTATAGAGATGTTAGAGAAAATACTATAAACAATTTAGTTATCTTACAGAAAAGAATAAGACCAGAAGCTGGAATATAGTTTCAAAGATGTTGGTTTTAGGTTAGAACTCTCTTTGTAGAAATATCATTTCCTTTTATAATGTACAGTTGAAAAGTTTTTATCATTATGAATTATTGAATAACTGGAGATATCTATTATGAAGTAACATCAATTTTTAAGTGTAAGATTAAATCAAAACTGTTATAATAGTATATATTTTTAAAACAAATATACTTTGGAAATTATATACCCAGTTTATACCAGTCTTCTCAAAGTTAGTCACCATGAGAAGCCCTTGCTTGGAATTGGATTTAATTTTTGGAAATATTCCACAGATATTCAGAACCACCATATATTGATAATCTAATTGGAAAAAAAACTTATTTTGAGGAGGAGAAAGTAGATCAATAACTACGAAGAAATAAAATTGATTTTATTGTATAGCTCAAAATTGGCTTAGAACCTGTGGACCCTGATATTAACAAGAGATAAATTCAAGAGATAAATTCAGATACCTTTCCAAATCCCAAATTCCTTACCACTGATATCACATTATTGGATTTATATGGGGGAGGAGAGTATTTGTCCATAAAGAAGACCCTTTTTATCATTTTATAATAGTTTGTAGAATTAAAGTCCAACAACACAAGTTGATATTTAAAGAACTAGGTTCGCTCATTGAATAAAAAGCAAAGCTAACATTTACTGAGTGCTAACTATGCCAGGCACTGTTCTGAATGATAATATATGAACTTAATCCTCACAACAACCCCATGAAATAGATTATTTCACTATTTTCATTCTACAGAAAAGGAAATTGAGGCATAAAAAGGCAAACTTGCTGAAGGCCCAGATATTAGGTGAGCAGAAATGAGATTTGTGTCCAGACAATCTGCCTTCAGAATCCGTGCTCTTATCTACTATGTTATTCTAACTCTGAGGGTGGGACTATCAATCACACACCCCTGGGTTCTAATCCTATCTCAGGCTCTTACATAGCATGTTACATGTGTGCCTGAATACAGTACGTTTCCACGTGTAAGACAATTCCCCAGCTTCTCTGGAAGATCATGGACTACTTTTTTAGTAGGTGAAAATGTCAATAATATTTATTATATCTTTTGAAAATTACTTACATAAATAATTTAGAAAGCTCATTTTTCACTCTCACTTTTTAGAAATAATTTTGTTCTAATGTCTTCACATGCAGCTTTAATATAGTGTCTTCATCATAACTTTGTGAATCATCTAACACATTTTTGTGGAACAAATCATCATCATACCTCTGTCCAAGTTGTTTGAGATACAGGAAGTTTTCCCCACGTCTAATGCCACGTCACTTACTCGTTTTCCCAAGCCTCAAATTTATATTAGCTTAACTCTAAGACTCATTTTTTTTAGTTTCACTGAAATGTGTAAATTCATAATCTCCACATGGTAAAAACTTACATTGCTTTCTTGTTTAAAAAGCTTCCTTAGCACTATACCAATGTTTGTCATTGTGAGATAATAAACGCCAAAGAAAAATTACTAAGTTTAATTTTCAGGTTTCTTCTCTGTGAAAGGAAACTAATCAAAGTTTCTATGGTTTTTGTCCTAATTTTATACATATATTATATATATATTTTTTATACACACACACACACACACACACACACACACACACACACACATACTGCTTCTGGTGCACCAGACCCCACTCTAATGCTCTGTAAATACTAATTCTCCTACTCAAAGCAAAGCTCTGAAGGAGGTACCGTTATTTTCATTTTACAGGAGAAAAGTGTGAAGCACAGAGAGGTTAGGAATTACTCGGGTTGGCGAGGCACAGAGCAGACGCAGGCAGTCTGGCTCGTGGCTGGACCAATCCTCTCCGTGCCCTTCCGCTGTTGCCACTCACCGTTGGGAAGAGTTAACGTGGTGACGCGCACAGTGTGTGTAGTTGGTGCCAAGCACGTGTGAGCCATGTTAGATATGGTCTTTTTTTCTAAGTATCAATAAGCATCCTTCTCTTTTGCTCTGGTCCTGCCTGAGTCACTGTCCAACCTACAGGGCCCCTCTGCCTCTGGGAGTGGGGGTCCCTGGCGAGTCTCTCCATTTTTGAGACATTCATTGGCTCTAGAGTAGTGGGTAAAAGAATAATATCTCTTTAACACCAAAGAAGAGAGGATGCTTTAATCCTGTTCGATGATGTGGTCTTTGTTACTTACCACTTGCAAAATCTGTAATAAGACTTGGGTTAATGATACGCTGTGTTTTTTTTTTCCTGAATAAGCACATAAGTATTTATTATAAGAATGTATCTTATAGCATTGATCTGGTCAACTGTGGGAATTTGAGTGAATTTCATATATTGAAAAAACTCTCAAATTTGATTAATGTTCCATTTGATATGAATTAAAAATTATGAAACACTATTGTTAATTTTAAAAAATGCTTTCAAATGTTATTCTTTATAGCTTCTCTGAAGCAGAAATAATTCTATTCTACTTTCTCTAAGTGACAGATGGCCTAGGAAAGGATAAAGACAAAACCCATTCTGGAACACGTTTGTAGGAGAGGTCACACATTCTGATTTTAGTCCATGTTTCCTGCAGTTGTTGGGATGTGGACATGGGCAGAGGAGGCGTGTGCTGAGTCTATGGTGCCCTTTCTATTCTCACTGTGACACTGGAAGGCTGAGAGACCTGAGTAGCGGGAAAAACTGTTCATGTGTCAAAAGGTCTAGATGAAGGTCTCAGCTCTACAAACTAACAACAAGCTAGCATGTTCAAGGTCAGCAAGCCACTCATAAAATGGGGAGAGTGAACACATAGTTCTCTTTGCTCATAGTTCCACACAGTATGGAAATTATTTTAATGAATACTAGTGGACTTTTTTTTAATGTGCCTTCATGGGGAAAAATCCTAGAATTTCCTGGTCAAATATGTAACAAAATTTTCATTTAAATTACGATTTGAAGGTAAAAGCATCAATGTAAGAAAATACTAAAAGATATGTTAATATATATAGTATATGTGCTGATGGTCCAACACAACAAAAATCTGATAGCACAAACGATTGAAAGGTGGCAGACGAAACAGGATGATGTTTCAGTTTGTATTGCCAGCCCTAATGTTATAGCAGACATGGATAGCCCCAGGGATTTAGCTCCTTTCCAGATGTGGCAAATGGAAATGTGTGTGAGAGATAGAGAGAGAGTGTGTGTGTGTGTATGTGTGTTAGTATAAGAGAACTCTGATCATGGATGTGTAGGGCCTATGGAGCATGTTTTGTGTTGGTTTTGTTTTGTTTTGTTTTGTGATTGTAAGAATTCAAGCTCTGGAATCAGATATCTGAGTTCCAATTCTAACCTCTGCCGCTTACCAGCTATAGGATACTTGTGCTTTGTTAGACTCAGATCCTCACCTATATATTGGAGATAATAATTGTTTTAAAAAAATTCTGTGAAGTATAAGAACAGTATATCTATGTATGCTCACATATACAGACACCGTGACATTCTATTCTTCTCTAGGGAGAGCCTTCAGACTACTATTTTTTAATAA
>NW_012153618.1:4312138-4315473 GCF_000956105.1 Propithecus coquereli | reverse complement strand
ATATTTGTAACATTGATGTCTTTGAGAGTCCCTGTCCCCAAATGGCACTTTATAGCATGGTTTGTCAAATTATAAGGGCAAAAACCAAAATCAGAATCAAAGCTATGCACTCCTATTGTTAATCAACAATAAATCTGCTTTTGTACTTTAAAGCAAAATGTTATGGTGAAGATATGGTCCTGGATGCATCAATTCTGTGGGATATCCAAAGGGAACAACTTGATAAGGAAGAATTTCAGTATATGCCATTGCTTGTCTGACAGCTAACTGACTTTAATATCAGAATAAGACATAACATTTGCATGGTAACTTTACGGTACAAGAGATTTTATTTCTGTTGTTCTTCGTGCAATATTTGAAAGGCAAGAAAGAAAAGAATTAAAGAATCGTTTTCCCAATTTTTATATAGATGGGGAAAGAAAAACTCTGGGATTAAATGACTTACTAAAGATATTCGTGTCAGAAACGAACTTAAAATCGTGCCTTTTTTTTTCTTTTCCAATGAGGAACTGTCTTGTAAAGTAACCTATAAATACCAAAAAGTAGACCCTAGTATAAGAATTTTGGTGCATATGGTTTATGTGACATTGGTCCAATAAATGCAAGAGGGTAGAAGGGAAGTGAGACAAAGAAGGGTGAAAAGCCAAAAAGGGATTCTTTAATAAGGGGTTGCTACTATGGGAAACTAGGTTGATCCCAACAGTACCATGCTAAGAGACCATAGTAACTGCTGCCCCTTGCACACCTGGTCTTCTGGCTGGTCCTCTTCCTAAGTCATGGAAAGTCATTGCTGTATATGGGAGTCATCCACAGGTTGCAGCCAGGTTGGGCTACAAGGATATGCATCGTTGAATAACTTGATAACTAGACAAGGTCAATTACAATGTGTTTCGTATCCGATTTCATATCCATATACAAATTTCCAAGATTTATGGACATTAAATTGAACTTAATGACAACAAAAATATTTACCTGCTGAACTTATTTCTTACCCTTAGAATCAATCATATTGCACATGACTGTTTCCAGCCTAGAAGCCGTAGTCAGCAATGCAGATGCTACTTTTATTGTTGTTTTATGTTCCGTCATCAACTTGGCCATCTATGAAACTCAGAAGGCCAAATTTCTACTCGTGATCACCCCCTCCTATTCATTCACATATTCATTCTCACCTACTATGTACCAGGCACTGATTTAAGTGTTGAGTTTTTAATGCAGGATAAAATAGACAAAATCCCTGACCTCGAAGAGCTTATTTATCATCAAGTGGTAGGAGGCAGAAAATGAAACACAAAAACTAGTAAATAAATGTATACTAGATTTGGTAATGAGAGGAGCTATAAGGAAAAATGAAGCTCAGAAAAGAAGTGATGTTGAAGGAGAGGGGAGCATGGTATCTTATGTAGAACGGTTAGGAAAGACCTCTCCGCTAAGGTGACATTTGCACGGAGACCTGATGGGAGGGAGCAAAGCCATGCAGACAGTTCACACAGGGCGTTCCAGATGGCTCGCATGACATTTCTGAGTTCACCATAAGGACGTTAGTCAGGACTTTTCATGAGTTCAGAAGCACCAGAAAGTTTTTGTAAGGGAAATAATGTGGTCCCAATTACATTTTTAAAAAAGATAATACTACTTTTGTAGGAAGACTAGATTGTTTAAATGCAAAGATTACAATCAGGGGAGCTAGCTGAGGGGTTTTGAAATACTCCGGACCAAAAATGACAGTGGGGTTCACGTGTCTGTTTGTCTTATTACATTATTTATACTGTGTATGTTATTTATGTATATTCACATGTATTATATATTTCATAAGTTGGAAATGATTTTGTATTAATTAGAGCAGAGATTTTTCTATCATTCTTCGCAGAAACAAAATGTACTCAATGAGTATTACTAAATTAAAATCTTTTCTAAGAAAAGCACTGAAAGGTGGTTATTTATAATAATATTGAATATGAATAAATACTACAGACATGGGACTATCTTCTAAGCTCCAAATGGCCTTAAGTTTTTCTTCAAAATAGTATTTCTGTTTTATAGTATAAACCTACCACTAGTTTATGCTTTTTCTGTAAAGGACCATGCATAGTAAATAGTCTAGGCTGTGCAGGCCATACAGGGTAACCGTCTGAATCTTGTTATAGGGCACATAATATGCAAACAAATGGGCTTGACTGTATTGCAGTAAAACTTTATACAGGCACTAAAATTTGAATTGTTTATAGTTTTCACATGTCCCTAAGTATTATTTTTCTTTTGATTTCTTTTCAACCATTTAAAAATGTAAAAACCATTTTTAGCTCATAAGTTATACAAAAACAGGTAGCAGCAGGCCAGATTTGAACCACAAACTATGGTTTGCAGACTCCTGGCATGAATTATCAGGAGTTTGGAAATAGGAAAATAGTATTATGCCATTGGGGTATGTGGGGAAAAGAATGGGTTGAATAAAGTCATTTAGTAGGTGATAACGAACAATTTTAATAATATATTTTCTGGTTAGCTTTGCTAGATCTCACTCTCAGATAGGAAAATGAATCCGTGGCTTTTATATAATGTTTCTATTTGTTTTTAAAATCTTCATTTTTTGTGTTGTTTTTCTCAATAACAATATTTGGCAAGTATAGTTTATAGAAATTAAGGGCTAAAGAATAAATGTGTGCTTATTGTGCTTCATTGATTCGCTCTCATTCTATTTTGGGATACCTTACTTGCGAGGCTTGTCTTTCTCTTGTGAAACTGAAGTGTATCCTCGCGTGACTTCTACCGTGGATTCCAGATTGCGCCATCTGGAGCACAATAGACCAAAACTTCTTCTCTTTGCCATAGCATCGGCTTCACAAAGTCGAAAAGCCACGGAGACCCTTGTGGACTTCTCTGCCTCTTAGTGTGTCTTAAACTCTCTCCAGATACTTCTATTTATGGCTGCTCTCCTGTTTGCTCCTTAATTTTCTAATTATTCTTTGTAAAATGAACACACACTAGAAGAAACTTTAAGCTCTTATCCACTTAAGGGGGAATTCAATAGAATTTGTTTCCAAAGATCATTGTATTAGGCAACAATGAAATGTCATTGTTTGGGGTAGGCATTGTTGGTTTATTTTGCTGGGTTTTATTTGTTTAAATATAATGTACTCCATTATAAATGTACCTGATTCGTAAGTGATCAAATAATCCTGATATTATTTTCCACGAATATTAGTGGTTAATTAGCACTTATAACCACACATACACATTTATTCTTTAGCCTTTTATTACTGTAAACTATACTTGCCAAATATTACTGATAAACAAAGTATAAAGATTTTAAAAACAGAAACATTATATGAAAG
>NW_012153618.1:4296235-4299203 GCF_000956105.1 Propithecus coquereli | reverse complement strand
TAATTAGATCAATGTTCAATTTTCTCTTCACTAATTGAAATAATAGTGAATCTTTTTTATCTTTTTCTAGTCCTGCTTTTCCAAATCCTTGGACTTTTCCTTCTGAACATGCTTTTATGTTTTCATTCATCTCTTCTATTACGGAACTGAGATCCATCTTCACACATTTATATCCAAAGAGATTACGGAGTCTGTAATGTAACTCAGGCATTATACTGGATTCTGGCAATATATTAATAGCATGACCAAAAAGAAGATGTAATCTCTCTCCTCATGGAATTTACAGTTTTCGCTCTCATAGCTCCATAGGTCTTAACTTTATAAAGTTATAATTTTTTACATTATAGTCATACTTCACTTAGTGATGGAGATACGTTCTGAGAAATGTGTCATTAGGCAATTTTGTCATTGTGCAGACATTGTGGAGTGTACTTACGCAAAGTACGGGTACAGGTTACTACACACCTAAGCTATATGGTGTGACCTTCTGCTTCTAGGTTACAAACCTGTATAGCATGTTACTGTACTGAATACTATAGGCAGTTGAAATAAACAGTAAGTATTTATATATCTAAACCTATCTAACCATATAAAAATATGGTATAAAAGGAAAAAAAATGGAACACCTGTACAGGGCACTTACCATGGATGGAGCCTGCAGGACTAGAAGTTGTTCTGGGTGAGTCAGGGCGTGAGTGGCGAGTGAACGTGAAGGCAGCCTGGGTCCTCTGATCCTGCTCCTCTTCCTCCCTCCGTTGCCACAGCACTGGATCATTTTCTAACATTCCGCATCCTTTATTATTTACTATATCAATTGCTTATTGTGAGAGTCCCTAGCAGAATGTAGGTACTAAGAGGGTGAGGATATTGGTCTTATTTTTTTCTTTTCTGATATATCTCAAGTACTGGGGAAAAAATGTCTGACACATAATAGGTTCTTAAAATATATTTATTCATTGGATAAATTAATCAGTATTCCTTATGGATATGTTTAATGACTACATGCTCAAGGGGCTACAGGACTTCTTATTGCCACTTACATTGTCATGTCCTGCCACCTACACCCCTCCGTGCTGGGGGCATGGAGAAGGGCTAGGATTACCGTTTAAAATAAGATGCCAGGAAAGCCTCAACTGAGAAGGTGGCACTGAGCAAAGAGCTCAAGGGAGTGAGGAGACACACTGTAAGAAGAGGTGGGGGAAGGATACCCTTGGGAGAGGAAAAAGTATATGCAGCTGGTGTGTGTAGGGAGTGTCTGGGGAAGGAGGTCGGTGTAGCTGGAGGAAAGGGAGGTTGGCTTGTGAAGGGTCTTTTACAGTGACTGAGATGGGAGGTCCTTTGAGGGTTGGATGAGGTGAATCTAATTTACATTTCCAAATGACCCCTCAGGCTGCTATTTTGATAAAAGGCTATAGTCGGATGAGGTAGAAAGGTGGAGAATATCTCATTAATCCAGATACAGGAAGATGGACCAGATCATGGTCGTGGAGCAGGTGAGGAATGATCAATTCTGGATTCATATTTGGAGGTCAAGCCAACAGAACTTGCAGACAGGTGGGATATGGGGTGCGAGAGACAAAAAGGAGTGAAGGATAACACCAGTCTTCCTGACCAAAAGGCCCGTGCCTACCCTTTCCACTATTCCATACTTCCTCCTTCACTTTCCACACTTTGGGGTCCACTCAGCTGTGTTTCCCTGAAAATTGCTTCCAACCTTTACATTCTAAAACTAACACAGGTATTGTGCATGCAGTAACCCAGTCATGCCGCCTCCGAAATTAACAGGACCGTGGACAGCTCCCCCCTCCCCACCCCTCGCGTGTGCGCCTGCGCGCTCTCTCTCCCTCCCTCTCCCTCCCTCTCCCTCCTCCTCCCTCCCAGTTCCCAGCATCCACGCTTTTCTAGTTTCCCTTGATGGGTTCTCAGTCAATTTCTGAAACTCTCATCTCAAGTCTTGGCCTAATGCTCTTTCTGCGGCGCCATCTGCAGGGGATAAATAGGACCAGGAATCTACTGATTTAAAACCTGCTCTAGTAAACTAAAATTCCAGTCAGTCTCCAATGTGGGACCACCCTGACATCCAGAAGTAAGCAAGTGGAGAACCTTGACTTAAAGCTATGAAACACATAATATCAGTGGCCTTTTAAAATAATTAGTTTGCATATAAGCTCCTTGTGTGTATACTTCCTGCTTGAAAATATAGCATGATTGTTATTTTTTCCTCTTGGTCTTTGTCCCATGCATGGTACAGCTATACTGCTGAGGTTGGAGGTTAGGGAATAAACTATTGCTTTTAAAAAATAAACTGAAAATTAACCATCATCTACACTTACATAGTGCTGAACATCCTTTACTAATATTGAAGTATATGGGTGCCCTATTATGTGATACACCTCCCTTTGAAATACCAATATAGTATTAATGGCAACAACCAACTTTTTTTAGCCACCTGACTAACAATTTATTAAAATTTTAGAGTAATAGTGAGAAAATCACAATTTAGAACCTTAGTGATTTCTGCAAATTAATAGTTTATTTAATTTGGATTAGTTAATATTGTATAATAATTGGAATTTATTTCTCTTTACTACTTCCAAACCTATCAGTTAACTTTATTTTGTCAATTTTTCATTATGATTTTAGTAGTTTACCTGGTCTGTTAGTATATGTGATTGTTTTTCCCTTTTTCACCTAGAGGAGTTGCTCCTTCCTTAATTATAGTGAATAACCTAGAACCTCTTTCTCAGTTAATTTCTTAACTAGGGTTTGATTATACAAAAACAATTTAAAAATATTTGGATCAATATTTGCCATTCTATGCAAATTATTTCCCATTTTTAAAAAATGCATTTTTAAGTCATCTGTTTCCATTATGAGAATATCTACAAGGAAAGATATATTTCTTTTCAGTTTAATTCCCAAAGAACTTTTGGTCTTTTCTGTTTGTTTTCCAATTATATTCATAAAA
>NW_012153618.1:4291182-4296185 GCF_000956105.1 Propithecus coquereli | reverse complement strand
CTGACTCCTAGACCAGGGCATTTCTCCCCGTCTGCTTAGTAACAACTTAGAGATAAAAGTCATGAATTAGGCCTCTGCTTCTTTAGTCTTTCATTGTGTTTGTTGTTAAGACCACATGATTTTTAAAAGACTTTCAATGAACATTTCATGAATAGATGAATGTTAGATGAGATGTCTTATGAGTGAGCGAACTGGACTTGTTGATGTGAGAAAAAAAATGACCCAATAGCCAAACCGTTTCCCTCTAGAAACGTATTCAATATGATGGGCTTTTGGCCAACAGCTTTCATTGCTGTCATGGTAAATGAATCGCAATTGTCACTTAGAAAGCCATTGATAATCTCTATTTATCCCTTGACTGGAATATTTTTGACCATGGATAAGCTTATATTGAATGCCTAAGGCCAGTTTTCATCTATTTTGATTTAGATGGGTAATCAAATAGCTATAACCACACATTCGTGGTATAGAGTTTATAGGACATGAGGGCTATATGGTGTGCTATTTACTATTGCTTTACAGATCTTAGTTTTCAAACCCAGCAGTCAGGAGAATGTTGATTTCCTCTTGGGTCTTTGGTCTGCCTTTAGGATATGCTGTCAGCAAATGACCATGGTGATGCTTGTTTGGTTATATCCTCATTGGCTGAATCCTCAGAGTATATAAGAATCACCAGAACTGATTCCAATTCAGATTCTCAGACCCCATCCTTGTAACTTTAAAATTCAGGATGCTGAGAAATTGGACAATTCTAAACTTCATGTGATTCTGATACACATGATCTGAGGAACAGAATTATAGAGACCATAGAAAATTTGCATGTACATCTTTTAGATTATTTTTGAAAGACAACATCAGTCCCTGCAAAGTTTGGGATGTGTGAGAATTAGCTACTCTCCTACAGCTTTGTCCCCAGGGAACCAGAAAAGGAATCCATAGCCCAAATTCTGGTACACATACAGACATTTATTAAGTAAACCTTTATTAGCAAGCAAGCACAACACTGTTGATAAAAACGCTTCTGAAAGCTCAGTGGAATCCAGCTCTCTGACTTGCTATACATTGAATAAAATGCTCTCTTGAAGCAGCAACACTAAGTGGGGGGATTCAGCTACACTCAGAGCCAGTGCCAGGCAACAGAAAGCCTCCTAATCAAATGGCTGACACGGAGGCATTAACTGACCCCAACTCCAGAACCATTTCTAAGGGCTCAGGTCACAGGCCTCCTACGAGTCGTATACCAATCCTCACACAGGCTGGGGGTGTCTCTAAAAGATATTTTGCCAAACTATATATCCTTCATACCTTTAAGTTCACCATTGAGGTCTCTTTTCTAACATTTATCTAACATTTATGCAAATTAACACTGATTTCACCAAAGAAAACTCAATTTGGCATTCAGTTGAGTAGAACATCTGTTAATTCAATTAATTAAGTCAATTAGATGAATAGACAGCAAAAATTTCAGAGTTCCCACCCATGAAGTGGCTGCAAGGTTTCTGATCTAATGCCCATCACCACCTCTGGCTTGCAGCTTCCCAGGGAGAATGTGAGCTACCCCTGGGTTGTACCTCCTACTAAAACACATGCGCACGTGCACACAGACGCACATGCACACATACGTGCCCACGCACACAACTTTGTACTATCTGTGCTGAAAGTTTTAAGGTAGTTTCAGATGTCATAATAAACACATCTTAAGAAACACTAGTCTAGAGGGAAGAAGGATGACTTTGTTCTAAAACACAAGCTTTGGAATCACGTTCACCTTATTTTGGATCATGGCTTTCCCACTTAGTTAATGGATCCTTTCATAATTTATATTATTTTCTTAATATGGCAATATCATCTGCTTGGTGAACACTGCACCGCATAACTTGTGAAACCCGGAGTCTGACTCTAGAGGATGCTAAATGCTGACTGTCCTTCCAATTCATCTTGAATCTTTTTTTTTTTTTTTTTAACTTAGAGAAAGCGCCTTCTAAGGAAGATCTGACACTTCAGACCATTGCTCATCTAAAGACCTCTCATTAACCATCAGCTTCTGCACTACTCAAAGTATTTCTTCCACCAGTCATTAAAAAAAACATGTTTTTCCCGATACCTGAAAGCCTGAGGTAAAGGCTTCCCTTCCCTCCTTTCCTCAGTTTTGTTTCCAAACCCTGAAACATGTCCACACTTCATTTCTTTTGAAGTTAAGTCCCGGCTGTGTAGCTTCCTTTGCGGCTGAGGCTAGGCTGTTTCACGCCAGTGTGCAATTTTATCTCTCTGTGCTTGTTCCCTGCTAATCCCAGGAAAGGTCTTAGTTCTTCTTTGTAACACCCGTGATCAGAAGTTTAAGCAGCAAGAATGCTTTTGCCTTGTTCTTTCTTGGGAATAAGCAGAATAAAAAGAGCAATTAGTCATTTGGGATGTTTCTTCAGCCAGAGATGTTTTAGCTGCTTTAATTTGTTTTCTCTTCCTCCAAACTAGAATTCTTTTAGATAACATGCCATTAATTTTAACAATCAAAAGAATAATAAGCACAAAAATTAAATTTATTTAATGACTGCTTACTTGGTAACAGGCTTTTGGAAACTGGGCCCATGGTTATAAAAGAGTACAAAGATTTTAAAATTTATAAATTTTCTTAGTTTTGGTATTTTTAGTATCCCTTTTGTTTTCATTTAAAGGAAAAAAGAGCTGAGGGATAAAGAGGAGAGATAAGAAAGTTCTAGAGCAGTTTTACAGGAAGGGGAGCTCCAAGGAACACAGTTGGGGTAGGAGGCAGCTCTCAGGAGGGTCCCAAAGCAAGTGGAGGAGGCAGGAGAGAAGCAGGACGTTGGGACTGGCCTGAGTATGACAGGATTGGCATTAATAAAGCTTAATAGAAGGGCGCACCCCTTTCCAGCACACCAGTACATGGTGGTCTTGGTCAGTTTGGGATGCTATAGCAGAATATCATAGACTGGGTGGCTTAAACAACAGAAATGTATTTCTCACAGTTTTGGAGGCTGTAAACTCCTAAAGCAAGGTGCTTGGCAGATTCAGTGTCTGGTGAGGGCTGCCATCCTGGTTTGTGGATGGCCATTTTCTCATTATATCTCTTTACTGTTGGGGAGGGAGTAGGAAAAGGGGAGGGGGAGAGAGAGAGGAAGGGAGGGTGGGAGGGAACACTCTCATGTCTCTTCTTATGAGCCTACTAACTCCATCATGAGAGCTCTACCCTCATGGCCTAATTATCTCCCAAAGACCTCACCTCCTAACACCATCCCATTTGTGGTTAGAGTTTTAATATATGAATTTAGAGGGACACAAACATGTAGTCTTTAACAATAGCCTTTCAATTATTGAAATAAAGCATGGATTTGAAATAGCTACCTAGATACTATGTAAATATATACCTCTGTATAAAGTAGTTCTCTATTAAAACAGTTAGGAGGGTGATTACCAGTTCTTGTGCTCCTCGGCTATTTATGGGCAAATACCAATAATCCTTCATGCATTTGGGTGTCAAAAAGCTTCCTTAGTTAGCTACTGTACTCCATGAATTAGTCGTGAAAAACCTCCCAGATATTTTCTCAGAAATCTTTGGGTTGACCAGTCTGTCAGTAGACTACTGTATTTATAGGACTTTGCAGCACCCCATTTAGGATTAACTCTTCGGACCTCTGAATAAAAATTAAAGGACTGTGCACATAGGATAAAAACACTGCTGATGGTCACATTTCTGAATGTGATTTTGTGACCTCTGAGTAGGAGCAGGTATAGAATTGGAAAGTAATCAGAAAAAATATTTCTCAGGGAATTTCCATGCTCACACTTGTAAAGGAGAGTGAGAACTCATCTCTGCTAAATGTCAGAAAGTTTTGTATAAAACAAACAAACAAAAAACCCATAAATGATAAAAAGGTATCATCTGTATGAAGACACATTCCAGGTGTAAGGAGCCAACATTTGGAGTGAGAAGAGAAAGGCAGCCAGCTAAGATTCGGAGTCTGCAGTCACTGAGAGCAGGGCCAAACTTAAGGACAAGGAGAGAGAATTTACCTTGATTGCTTTTGCTGACCTGGAAATCTTCAGAAACAGAAGAATTTTCAATTTGACCTTGAATCGTAGTACAGTGGGTACCTATCACCACTAAAGAAATGAAAAATACTAGAAACTCGTAGATAATAATAATGCTGGAAATAAAACAACCACACACATGCACACAAAAACATGCAATAAAAAGAAGATAAAAATCCCAAGGTTGCTCTAATCCCTCATTAGAGTTTAGTGTGCTTTCCAAAATAACATGTGTTTAAAAATAAATTAAATTATCCCGATGTCATGCTGTGTTTGCCTTGGAATTGTGCACAATGTGCAGCTACTGAATAGTGGAGCATACGCTTAAAGTTGCAGAGATAGAAGGTGGTGCTGCCAGAGTTGTTCATGCTAAAACAACAACGTGAAAAGTTCAAAATAATGTCCTTGGCACCATGTGCATGTATATCAAATCCCTTACTGGCAGTAAGAAATTTCCCCACGTTTAACTAAAAATGCTGGGCAAGTGTGCTGTCTTGCACATGAAACGTTCTCATAAGAAATGCCTTCAAAAAACCAAATATGGCTGTTGCCTTGAGAATGTAAGTCCTTAACCTTTAATCGTAATTAGATCAATGTTCAATTTTCTCTTCACTAATTGAAATAATAGTGAATCTTTTTTATCTTTTTCTAGTCCTGCTTTTCCAAATCCTTGGACTTTTCCTTCTGAACATGCTTTTATGTTTTCATTCATCTCTTCTATTACGGAACTGAGATCCATCTTCACACATTTATATCCAAAGAGATTACGGAGTCTGTAATGTAACTCAGGCATTATACTGGATTCTGGCAATATATGAATAGCATGACCAAAAAGAAGATGTAATCTCTCTCCTCATGGAATTTACAGTTTTCGCTCTCATAGCTCCATAGGTCTTAACTTTATAAAGTTATAATTTTTTACATTATAGTCATACTTCACTTAGTGATGGAGATAC
>NW_012153618.1:4289444-4291132 GCF_000956105.1 Propithecus coquereli | reverse complement strand
TATTATTCTTACTTTTTGATATTAAAAATTATATTTAACTTAACAATATTAAGAAAAGAAATTGACTTTTATTTTGTACTTACCAGGTTCTGGGTTGAATGATGGACAGTGGCATGAGGTCCGTTTCCTAGCCAAGGAAAATTTTGCTATCCTCACCATTGATGGAGATGAAGCATCAGCAGTTCGAACTAATAGTCCTCTTCAAGTTAAAACTGGAGAGAAGTACTTTTTTGGAGGTAAGAATGCCATTGTTTATTGGTTAATTAATACATTACTAAAATTGGAGTTTCAAAATGAAGTTTGATTATGATAGATTTATGTTTGATTCAGTGGATTCAGTAAATCTCAGGATGAAACAAACAAGAAACAAAAAAACTCTGTGATTTCATTAAGCTAAAAAGAGTTGAAAATTTTTGTTTCTTCCTGATGAAGATTCTTATGTGATGTCACCATATTCTTATGGTCCAATTCAAATCTTCGACAAATAACACTTGAGATTCTGAAATCATTGATTCTCATAATACTCCAGATTCAGGTCCTTGGATTATGTATTGGTCACCTATTTCTATGTAACTAATTACTCCAAACTCTAGTGTTTTAAACAACAAACATTTATTATCTCACAGTTTCTCTAGAGCAGGAATTCAGAAATGACTTAGCTGGGTGATTCTGAGTCAGGGTCTCTTATGAGGTTGCCCTCAAACTGTTGGCTGTGGTGCGTTACTCAAGACCTTGACTGAGCCAGATTGCCTCCAGGAAGTTGTATTCACCTGGTTACAGTCAGTGCGGCTGCTGGCTTGGGTGCCTCAATTCCCCTCCATGTGGCCTCTGATTCTGCAGTGCCTCTCTTCTTCAAGCTGCTTCTTCTATAGGTGACTGGAGAGAGAAAGAGAGACACAGAGAGAGAAAGGAGGGGCAGAAAGAACGTTTTCAAGATAGAAACCATAAGTATTTTTTTTAAATAATCCAATTTTGGCAGTGACATCCCATCATTACTGCCATATACAATGTGTTCAAAGTGAGTCACTAAATCCAGCCCACACTTCAATGAAGAGGGTTACACAAGGGTGTGAAAACCAAGAGCCAGGGATAGCAGGGCCATTTTAAAGGCTACCTACTACCACTGTTTTACAGGTTTTGGTTTCCAAGCCAAGCAATCAGGAGAATGTTGACTTCCTCTTGGGTTTTTGGTCTGCCTTTAGGATATGCTGTCAGCAAATGATCATGATGATGCTTGTTTGGTTATATCCTCATTGACTAAATCCTCAGAGTATATAAGAATCACCAGAACTCATTACAATTCATGTTCTCAGGCCCCATCCCTGGAACTACCTCATATGAGAAGCCATCTTATCACAAATGTCGTGGTTCTTAAGTAAAGATTAGTAAAAAGATTCTCTTATGATAAATTCTACATTTGTGAAAGAGTATTGTAACAAGGACCTGCCATATTTTCTAATTGAAGAAATGCATCCTGCCAGGAAATGATTTTTTTAAGTATTAATGAATTATGAAGACATCTTTTATTAAAGTGCTAGATGTGTTGTATAGATCGATACATCTTTCATTAGATTATTGGCTTCCTCATCCTAAATCATGCAATGTGAAAGCTGAAGAAAATAATTGCATTCTTAGGAAAGTCTTTTGTTTAAACTTAAAAACATATATGTTACATATATTTGCCTCTG
>NW_012153618.1:4272635-4278024 GCF_000956105.1 Propithecus coquereli | reverse complement strand
AGTCTTTGCTAAACTTTACCTTCCCCCTTTTCTTCCCGAAATTTCTCCTTCTACTTTGGGTTCCCCCTTGTCCACCTTTGCAACCAGCTATCCCTCAAATGACTAAGAATTATTATATACTCCCCAAGGGAACTTTATAGTACTAGAAAATTTTATAAGACTCTCTTTGTCCTTTAAGATCTTAAAATGATTGAATCTCTAATGGTGAAATTTACAAGTCTTTGCAGGCATGGAGAGGGGAATAAGGGTGGGGGAATTTAGGCCAAAGACTTTCCTAGTAACACTCAAGCCAGCCTACTTCAGAAGCTGACCCCAAAATTATGTCGTCTTCAGCACATTCTCCATAAATAACAATCCCTAAGCCTCCCCAATATGTGGATCTTCCTGATCTCCTTCCTCGCAGTTAAACATGATTAGTGCCAAAAGCTGCTACAGCACATTCCTCAACTGAACCTAATCTGTAAAAATCAGACATTCACTACCTCATATTTCACAGAGGTCTGAGGTGGGAAAGCAAGACCTTTTCTGTTTTCGCAGACCCTTCTTAGATCAGTGTACAAATATGAAATTTGAATAAGGATGTTCTCTACCAGCATTGAACTATGTGATATTACTATTAAGAGAAGTTAAATGTCTCAGAAAAATCAACGATATGACAAAATCCTTTAATACCGTCAGAACTTTTTCTAGCGTCTATGGATATTGAACAAACTAAGCGATGTGACTCGATAATTCAATATGTTTACACGGTTTTAGGTTTAATATTTCAAAGAAAGAATATTTGAAGGACAGAAACAGTATATAAAGGGGGATGGGCTCCTGGAAAATATGTAGTTAATGTTATGTGTGGAAAAAAATGTTGAAAGATCAAAAGAGGGAGAAATTTCAGTTGGGCTTTTGAGTGGAAACACGAGCTATCAGGCTGAGGGAAGCAGGGAAGTAAAGCCCACCATGTAGCAGCTTAGAAGAAGCAGAAGTAATTCTACTGTTTTCTGGACTAGTGCAAAAGTTGATTCACAGACCAACAGGTTGCGATTTTGTGTATTTGTTAAGATAATGCATGTTTGAAAACAAGCTCTCACACATTAATTAATGTGTATAAGAACCTTCTAGGGGGCTTCAAAAAAAAGAATCGTCAGCTGCATTCTTAACAAAAATCTGATTCAATTAGTCTGAGGGCAGGGCCCAGAAATCTGCATTTTATACAGGTGATTTTTAAAATTTTTTTGAACCATTTAATGGCATATAATTCACACGCCATAAAATTTACCATTTAAATCATACCATTCAGTGATTTTCAACATTCAGAGTTTTATAACCATCACCACAATCTAATTTTAGGTCATTATCATCCCCCCAGATAGATCTAGGAGTATTAGGAAGATTTAATTTATTTAATTAATGAGGATATAATAAGGTAAGCACTCAATCACTTTTTAAAATGAAATTTATTAAGATTTAAGTACATACAGTAAAATTTACAGTTCTATGGATTTTCATTCATAAATTTTTGTGGGTTTTTTTGATTCATATATCTTCGAGGGAATTAAAATAACGGTCACCAATCCCATTGTATGACTACAGAATAAAGTATTTATACTCAGGAAAGTTTGTTTCAACCTCATAATCGTCATCAATAGATGAAACACCTAAACGAGCAACAGTAGACAGACAACGAAAGGTATTGTGGCAAGTCTATATGACGGAGTATTATGCAGCCACCAAAAGTCACGATTTCGAATAATATTAAATGATACAGGAAAATGCTAATGACATAGTTTTACTGAAGTGGGAATAAAATGTTTTCATACAGTACGAATTCATTATTTCTTTCTCCTAAACCCGACTGTCTGATGTTTTCCATATTGGTGGGTGTGCCATTACCCTCCACCCAGGGTAACAAAGGACTTTAGTCATTTTTGACAGTTTTACCTTCATGCAGAGTATTCCACCTTTCACCCAGCATATCCATTTTAGCATTTAACTATTAACTATCCATTAAATATTCCACTCAGAAATAGTTTTCTGATCCATCTGCCCCTGACCTGTTTCACTGTCACCATTATAAACCAGGCTACCAAATTCTCTCTCCAGGACTGCTTAATACTGTAGCTTCCGGACTAATCCACTGACGACTGTGGTCGGTCTAGTCGGTCCTCTTTCATTCTCTTTGCTACTCTGACCTTGTCAATTCCCCCACCCCTTCCACCACCCAGACCCTCAAAGACTTGCTATTTCTCGTGTGGCAGCAATAAATATTTGTAACCTGGACCACAAGGATCTCGCACCGTCTGCCTCCTCTCCGGATTACACACGTCATCTGGCACCACTCCCCTCCTCATTCCATGTGCTGGAATCACATTGGCCATCCTGTCGCAGGGACCCTACACGTTCCATTTCCTCTGTCTGGAATGTTCTCCAGCCTAACACAACCCGTTAATTCTTTCTCAAATCTCAACTTAATCAACACTTCTTTAGCGGAGCCTTCCCTTTACCTCAACTTGTGACCGAGGCCCGGTTTTTTGGCTTTATGCTCTCACAAGATCGGGCTCCTTTTGCAAAGAGCTCATATAACAGATTACAAGTATATATTCTTATGGAAATTACTTGTTTAACGTCTGCCTACCTTACTATACTTTGAACTTCAAAAAGTTCCTTAACATTCCTTTTTCTTTCCTTTGCCACCTTTTGTCCTTGCTTTCTCTTCTCTTACATTTCTGCTTTCTGTGATTTCTTTCTACCTACCCACCTCTGTACCCACCTACCCCTCTATCCTTATAACTGTAGAAGAAAATAAAGCTAAAGTTTAGCAATGTCTATCTGTGGGTGAAAGGATTAATGATCATTTTAATGTTCTCCTTTTTTGGTCAAATTTTCCACAGTAGCCAAGTGTAAGGTGAAAATCAGAGATGACAAACACTTTCATAGCTTTATAAAAAATAAGTGAAAACTACTTGAAAAAATGTCCATTTCCATATAAAAATGTAAGATATTTTCAAACTTTAGAAAATTGTGTTTAAATTTTTTTCCCTATTTTAAATAGACAAGAGTTTCATGTGGTAGCAAACCAGAAACTAGATAAGAAAATGGAAGGGAGACAATGAATATTGTCAGGATTATTAAAAACTTCTTATAACATAGCACTCATGTTTAAATGCATCTTTATTATTTAGGGTTACAAATAATTTATTTCTATAACAAAAGTTTTTTTGCCATTGATAGGCAGATTTTGCTTTCTGGCATAGGATACCCATAAACATAATGTGTCAGATAGCTTTAATAAAAAAAGACCTTTTATCGCATCAATAATTTCAGAAATTTTAGTCAATCGTACTTTATTCTTTTAAAAAATTTTAGGTATGTATACATGTTCATTGTTGAAGAAATTAATCTCTGGGGATGTATAAAAATATATAATGGTAAATATCAATCAAATGTGTTGTCTTTTTTTCCCCCTTGCACTTATGTATAAGTAATGGTCAATATTGAATTTCTATGTTGTAAATACTATAGAAATACCAATATCAACTTTGAAGATAGAGGGGAAAAAAGAAATCCAAATGTATTGAGATAATGTTCAGCTGTAGGTTACAGAAATTCAACTTAATAGTTTAAACAGAATAAAAGGGCTGGCGTGACATTTTATGGTGTTCAGGAAACAAGAATGTGTATATTTCAAGCATCACCAAACTTTTTTGGTAAAGGGTCAGATAGTAAATATTTTAGGCTTTGTGAACCATATTATTTTCTTACAGCTATTCAACTCAGCTATTATAGCAAAGAATCAGCCATAGACAATACATAAACAATCGAGTATGTTGTGTGTTGCCGTAAAACTTTATTTACAGAAACAGGTGGTAGGCTGGATTTAGCCTATAAACTGTAATTTGACAAGCCCTAGTCTATCTTGTTTTTCTTGCCATCTTTAGTACATTGTTTCTAACTAATGATTCATGATGTCTTCTTAAACTCCAGCCATCCCATCCCCATTCTAGATAGCAGAAAGAAAGAAGTGAAAAGAGGTGAAGAACACTTCTCTGAAAGACACTCAGGTCAGGACACTAGTACATCCTGCCAGCCTGAACTTAGTCACATGGCTACAACCAGTTGCAAAGAAGCCTGGGAAATGAAATTCAGACATTCACATATTCAGCAAAAAGGAAGGGATTTTATTACTAAGGAGACCATGAAAACAGGCGGTAGGGAAAACTTAATCTCTTTACTTTTTAGAATTTTAACTTTCAAAATTTTAACTCTTCTTCCCATACATAGAACATTTTTATGCTTTTTCAAGTGAGACCAATCCAAAATCTCATTAATTACTGCATCCATCTGAAATCCATCTCTAACTGATATATAGACCTCTACATCAGATCAAGATTTGTTTCTTTGTGTTGTAGTAATTTATAAACTAGAATCCCTATAACTGCAGCGTACACTCCTCTGTTGAAAATAAAGGCAAGGGAGACACATACCATTGCTAATCCATGGAATTCCCAAATCTTGCTGGGCAGGAACAGCAAAGGGACTCCTTTTCCAATGCCCTCTGTCAGCCAAGGCTCCACTCTCTCAGAGTCCCCATGAGAGACCATATCGTGGTCATATCTGAGAAGGGCATTCAGGCTGTTCCCATCCTGAGGGCTGCATGCTTTCCTGGCTGACTTCCCTCTGATACAGATTAGTGCCTAAGGATCGCTTTAGTCATTAAATGGGCACAAACCTTTTCTGGCCCTGCTTGTGGTTTCCTTGGTGGCATAACTTCCTCAAAAATGTTGTAGTCTTCTAATCTATTTTCTTTCAGGTGGCTCTGTGTGCAAGTAATCGCATCTAAATGTCTGTTCTTGACATAAGTTTGAAGTCTTGAGACTGTTCATTTACTTACTTCCCCATGTCCTGCCAATTCTCAGTGGAGGTGGGCCATGCTCATCTCCCTTCAAGACAAATTTCTCAGCCTTCTTTTCGTTTCTCTGCATTTCAACTAATGGTAAACCACCCTGAGGTCCTGAGGAAGAATAACCCTTGGGTGGATGGTAATATCCTTAATCTGACCACTGCCACAGGACTGTGTCCCACGGTCTAGTAGACAGCTCTTACCTGCAGGTGAGAAAAGACATCCTGGGGCCACAGCTTTACTTCCTTCTAAAGCTACCTCTTGGCAGTGATGGCTTAAAATCACCCTGCACGTCAGTTTACGATACAGGATTTTTGTTTTGTTTTGTTTTAGTTTGTTTTGTTACCTTTTTCAGCTCCTACATTGGGGATTCTCCATCATTTTAGATTGCCAACATAAGCAGAGAGAACTTTCCAATTCTACACTGGTTTTACTTTTATCTCCCGATGCAGGCTGGCAAGTTCTAGACTAAGTTCATCTCTCTCTTGGGACTTTGCC
>NW_012153618.1:4271627-4272585 GCF_000956105.1 Propithecus coquereli | reverse complement strand
TGTTAAAAAATTATTCAATGATACTTGTTCCAGCACAGTAAGAAATACTTTATACAGGACCATCGGGATAGGTATAGTGACAATTGCAATGGGATTTTATGGTAGGGGACAGAAAATTGGGCTCAACTCCGAATACAGAAAGGGCAAGTTGGGTCAATGAATGCAAAATTACAAAGAGGAAGCTCGGGGGTAAGGGAGATTCTGGCTATCCCAACCCAATAGGATTCTCGCTGAAGACAGGCCAGGCTGATCAGACATCACCTGGGAGATGGTGGAGTATGAGGAACCTGATCAGACATTGATTGAAGATGATCAGTATCAAGGATGGGGGTTGTTTCTGGCTAACCTGACTTAGCAGAGTTCTTTTGCTAAAACTAGATTTTACAAGAAAGTGCACAGATGAGCCTCAGAGAAGTTTTGGAGCCTGACTAAGGTTTGGCCAAGCAAAGCATCTCTGTCATGGGTCAGTTCAGGAACTGTAAGAAGCAGAGATTAAGACAGAATTAGACGGTAAAAAGATTGATTGGGCAAGAACCCCTGAAGGATGAAGGGGTGGAAGAGGAGAGTAGCTTTGAAACCAGGAATGGTGAAAGGGAAGGAAGGACATGAGAGTGGACAGATCCCCAGATGGCCCTGCAGCTCTGAGACAGTTCTGGCCACTGTCTCTAATACAAGCCGTCTGTCAGCAGCCTGTGTCAGACAGAAATGCCTGGCTCTCGTATTCCTGCTGTGTTCAGACTGAGGGCAGTCTGGGCAGCGTGGCCTCCGCAGGTGAGCATCTGTGGACGCTGCTTAGAGCGGCCAACTCCGACCTCAGGCCGGAAGGGAGATGTGACCAGCGCCCCTGGTTAACTGCCACAAGTCATTTGGTGATGACACAAAAATGTAAAAACAAAAGATATTTTTAGAAAGTTCTCTCATGGCACTTCTTTACAAACTAGAGAGAAGTATGTGGGTT
>NW_012153618.1:4257780-4258867 GCF_000956105.1 Propithecus coquereli | reverse complement strand
ATATTAAATCAAAATTCCAGATAGAAGAAAGTAGAATCAAGAGGTGGAGGCAGCCCCCTCCTTTTAAAACCTCTCCTGAAGTCTCATACAACACTTAAGTATTTATCACCTCACTGGCTGGAACTTAGTTTTGTGGCCAACAGAGTTGCAAGGGATGCTGGGTAACCAAGTGCCCAGGTAAGCACCTGTACCTATGCAAGAGGGGGAAATAAATATCGAAGGCTAATTAACATCTTTGTAACAGTTCCTAAGTTTAATATTAAACAGTTAATATATTATCATCCATGAGTTTGATTATAGTCTTGTGTGCCCAATTGTACTTAATAAAGCAGCATTCAATATTTATTTGTTTCTTGGGCAAATTTTGAAAATTTGTATGTGGTTGTTTATGCTATTGAATTTGGAGAATTTACTTAGGTAGCTTCATTTCTATTCCAAATTTTCAATTATCCATCAACCTAGCCCGAACCTTTTTGTAAGAAATAATTTAGAGTAGTAAAATTGAATAGTTTTTTAAAAGCAATAACATATCATTTAATGATGTATTTATATCTCTGTCATTCCTAATCATATTTCTATTCTGCACAAAAAGCCTAATTCTATAAATTTCTTGCTTTTAGTTTAAGAGAAAAACATTATTTAATCATTTTCTAAAACACTGGGATGTATTAAAATTAATGTTGATTGTTATCTAAAAGCTTTTTTTTTGTTAGCTCAAAAAGCAAATGATTATATATTTTTTAGTTTTCATGTGTTGGAACTATAAGGAAAAGAAGAAATATAATCATAAATATATATTTTGAAGAACTAGAAGTTAAGAGGCCCAAAAAAGTATCTTTGGAATTAGGAAGCTGTCTATGGCTCAAAAAAGAAGTGAGGTGTGTCACGTGGACAATTAGACCCTAAGGTGCAGGAGAGCAGCACCCACCCTTGATTTGGTCCATCCTAGAATACCACGATACATCACAGCACCTGGCACATGCAAGGTACTCACTAAACATTGTCCAATGGATTAATAAGAGTATATAACTACATCTTAAAAATTATTCTACTAGAAATGTTTACATTATTTTATCCTGGAAGAAAA
>NW_012153618.1:4254822-4257730 GCF_000956105.1 Propithecus coquereli | reverse complement strand
ATTAGTGCCAAAAGCTGCTACAGCACATTCCTCAACTGAACCTAATCTGTAAAAATCAGACATTCACTACCTCATATTTCACAGAGGTCTGAGGTGGGAAAGCAAGACCTTTTCTGTTTTCGCAGACCCTTCTTAGATCAGTGTACAAATATGAAATTTGAATAAGGATGTTCTCTACCAGCATTGAACTATGTGATATTACTATTAAGAGAAGTTAAATGTCTCAGAAAAATCAACGATATGACAAAATCCTTTAATACCGTCAGAACTTTTTCTAGCGTCTATGGATATTGAACAAACTAAGCGATGTGACTCGATAATTCAATATGTTTACACGGTTTTAGGTTTAATATTTCAAAGAAAGAATATTTGAAGGACAGAAACAGTATATAAAGGGGGATGGGCTCCTGGAAAATATGTAGTTAATGTTATGTGTGGAAAAAAATGTTGAAAGATCAAAAGAGGGAGAAATTTCAGTTGGGCTTTTGAGTGGAAACACGAGCTATCAGGCTGAGGGAAGCAGGGAAGTAAAGCCCACCATGTAGCAGCTTAGAAGAAGCAGAAGTAATTCTACTGTTTTCTGGACTAGTGCAAAAGTTGATTCACAGACCAACAGGTTGCGATTTTGTGTATTTGTTAAGATAATGCATGTTTGAAAACAAGCTCTCACACATTAATTAATGTGTATAAGAACCTTCTAGGGGGCTTCAAAAAAAAGAATCGTCAGCTGCATTCTTAACAAAAATCTGATTCAATTAGTCTGAGGGCAGGGCCCAGAAATCTGCATTTTATACAGGTGATTTTTAAAATTTTTTTGAACCATTTAATGGCATATAATTCACACGCCATAAAATTTACCATTTAAATCATACCATTCAGTGATTTTCAACATTCAGAGTTTTATAACCATCACCACAATCTAATTTTAGGTCATTATCATCCCCCCAGATAGATCTAGGAGTATTAGGAAGATTTAATTTATTTAATTAATGAGGATATAATAAGGTAAGCACTCAATCACTTTTTAAAATGAAATTTATTAAGATTTAAGTACATACAGTAAAATTTACAGTTCTATGGATTTTCATTCATAAATTTTTGTGGGTTTTTTTGATTCATATATCTTCGAGGGAATTAAAATAACGGTCACCAATCCCATTGTATGACTACAGAATAAAGTATTTATACTCAGGAAAGTTTGTTTCAACCTCATAATCGTCATCAATAGATGAAACACCTAAACGAGCAACAGTAGACAGACAACGAAAGGTATTGTGGCAAGTCTATATGACGGAGTATTATGCAGCCACCAAAAGTCACGATTTCGAATAATATTAAATGATACAGGAAAATGCTAATGACATAGTTTTACTGAAGTGGGAATAAAATGTTTTCATACAGTACGAATTCATTATTTCTTTCTCCTAAACCCGACTGTCTGATGTTTTCCATATTGGTGGATGTGCCATTACCCTCCACCCAGGGTAACAAAGGACTTTAGTCATTTTTGACAGTTTTACCTTCATGCAGAGTATTCCACCTTTCACCCAGCATATCCATTTTAGCATTTAACTATTAACTATCCATTAAATATTCCACTCAGAAATAGTTTTCTGATCCATCTGCCCCTGACCTGTTTCACTGTCACCATTATAAACCAGGCTACCAAATTCTCTCTCCAGGACTGCTTAATACTGTAGCTTCCGGACTAATCCACTGACGACTGTGGTCGGTCTAGTCGGTCCTCTTTCATTCTCTTTGCTACTCTGACCTTGTCAATTCCCCCACCCCTTCCACCACCCAGACCCTCAAAGACTTGCTATTTCTCGTGTGGCAGCAATAAATATTTGTAACCTGGACCACAAGGATCTCGCACCGTCTGCCTCCTCTCCGGATTACACACGTCATCTGGCACCACTCCCCTCCTCATTCCATGTGCTGGAATCACATTGGCCGTCCTGTCGCAGGGACCCTACACGTTCCATTTCCTCTGTCTGGAATGTTCTCCAGCCTAACACAACCCGTTAATTCTTTCTCAAATCTCAACTTAATCAACACTTCTTTAGCGGAGCCTTCCCTTTACCTCAACTTGTGACCGAGGCCCGGTTTTTTGGCTTTATGCTCTCACGAGATCGGGCTCCTTTTGCAAAGAGCTCATATAACAGATTACAAGTATATATTCTTATGGAAATTACTTGTTTAACGTCTGCCTACCTTACTATACTTTGAACTTCAAAAAGTTCCTTAACATTCCTTTTTCTTTCCTTTGCCACCTTTTGTCCATGCTTTCTCTTCTCTTACATTTCTGCTTTCTGTGATTTCTTTCTACCTACCCACCTCTGTACCCACCTACCCCTCTATCCTTATAACTGTAGAAGAAAATAAAGCTAAAGTTTAGCAATGTCTATCTGTGGGTGAAAGGATTAATGATCATTTTAATGTTCTCCTTTTTTGGTCAAATTTTCCACAGTAGCCAAGTGTAAGGTGAAAATCAGAGATGACAAACACTTTCATAGCTTTATAAAAAATAAGTGAAAACTACTTGAAAAAATGTCCATTTCCATATAAAAATGTAAGATATTTTCAAACTTTAGAAAATTGTGTTTAAATTTTTTTCCCTATTTTAAATAGACAAGAGTTTCATGTGGTAGCAAACCAGAAACTAGATAAGAAAATGGAAGGGAGACAATGAATATTGTCAGGATTATTAAAAACTTCTTATAACATAGCACTCATGTTTAAATGCATCTTTATTATTTAGGGTTACAAATAATTTATTCATATAACAAAAGTTTTTTTGCCATTGATAGGCAGATTTTGCTTTCTGGCATAGGATACCCATAAACATAATGTATCAGATAGCTTTAATAAAAAAAGACCTTTTATCGCATCAATAATTTCAGAAATT
>NW_012153618.1:4235501-4242822 GCF_000956105.1 Propithecus coquereli | reverse complement strand
TTTACCACTGTTTTTCAACTTCTAATATAATAGGTGTTTAATACATGCTGGATAAGTGCATTCATGAATAAAAGAATGTAAGACAAAAATAAATGAATGAACAAATGAGTGCTCTTAGAATCCAATAGAAAGAATTTCTAATTTTCCTTTTGTCAATCAGGCAAACTGGGGGAAATCTCTAGGAACCGTGAAACCTCAAAGCTGACGTGAAGAGTCTTGCCATGTTTTTCTGCTTAAAAACATGCACACCCACATAGTAATATTCATTGGCTTTTTACTAAGTCTAAGAATTATTCCAAGCATTTTACTAAACTTACCTCACGGATCCTCACGACATCTCCATGAGGTGGTTCTTATTCTTACGCCCATGAAACGGCCTCAAGTTGTGTGATTTGCCTAAGAATCCTCAGCTCCTGAGAGCCAGAGTCGGGATTTGGATCTAGATTTGTCTGACTCCAGACATTCAACTCCTAACCAACCACCATAATACATTGTCCACTGGAATGCTGGCATTTAGCTGGCATTTTCTTAATTACTTTTCAGGTTAAATAGCAATCACCATTTTAAATGTTCCACAAAACATTCTTACATTAAAACTAGATCAGATTGGAATCAAAAAGCTAAAAAGTCAGATTAGCTCCATTTAAGAAACTTCTAAAGATGTGGGGAAGCTGCTCCTGCCTTTATTTCATAATTTTCTGAAGTCTGCAATGATGAACATGTATTACATTTTCTCATATTGACTTTTCTCATGTTATTTACAGGAGCAAGGGACTTACATATAGATAAATACTTTAAAATATCTGTTCTGTGATTAACGGGGCTTAGGAAAAGCTCTCTTCCCTCTGCAGTTTTTCCTTATTATCTCTGCAAGAATATTTGAACTTCTCATGTTGTGCACTCTTTTGGGGTAAGGAATTAAAAGCAGTAGTGAAAATGCAAATGGTATCCTAAAGAGTTGATACATTATCAACCATTATCAGCCATTTTCAGCCTTCAACACCTTAGCAGGAATTACTTAATCAAAAACCAAAGGATATAGAGAGAATTAACTATAAGAAAAATATCAGATATTCCAGAGTCCAGAATAAGCTGGAGCTTATGAAAAATATCTAGAGACAATTTTTAGAAAAAAATTTAGGTATGTTGGGACAAAAATAATGAAGAAGAGTGGAGTTGACCACATGGAGGTTGTAGTCTCATCTGAGGTGACGTGGTACGTCTTGTACTTTTTTAATAACGAGGTTGCAAAAAGAGAAAAAAATGTTTAAATCACACCCATTGTTTCCTTCCAGAAGAAAATAATATAAACACTTCTAATAGAATAATTTTTAAGATGTGATTGCATACCCTTATTAATTCATTGGACACATATTTAATGAATACCTTACATGTGTCAGGCACTGTGATATATCTTGGTGTACTGGGATAGACACAACAAGGGTAGCTCCTGCTCTCCTGCACCTTAGGGTCTAGTTGTCCACCTGATGTACCTCACTTCCCTTTAAGCCATAGACAGCTTCCTAATTCCAAAGATACTTTTTCTGGCCTCTTCCTATTCTTCAGACTATACATGTCTCTTTTGAGGTTAGAGACATTTCTCAAAAGAAGACATACAAAGAGCCCACAGGTATATGGAAAATTGCTCAACATCACTAATCATCAGGGAAATGCAAATCAAAACCACAAGGAGATATCATCTTACCTGAGTTCGATTGGCTATGGTTAAAAAGACTGAAAATAACACATTCTGGTGAGGATATAGAGAATAGGAAACTCTCATACACTGTTAATAGGGATGTAAATCAGTATAGTCACTAAAATCTAAAAATTGGACTATCAGAAATCGCACTACTGAGTATTTATCCACAGGAAAAGAAATCAGTATATGAAAGTGATACCTGCACGCCCATTCACTGCAGCACGATTCACAGGAGGACAGATACGGAATCAACCTTAAGTATCCGTCAGTGGATGAATGGATGAAGAAAATGTGATTTATCCACACGGTGGAATACTATTCAGCCACAAAGAAAGAATGAAATCATGTCATTTGCAGCAACACGGATAAAACTGGAGGTCCTTGTGTTAATTGAAAGAAACCAGGCACAGAAAGACAAATATCACATGTTCTCATTCAAATCTGGGAGCTATTAATAATAAAGTTGATCTCATGGACATAGAGAGTAGGGTGTAATCGTAAAGGTAATAAGTAGAAGGTAATAGTAAATTTTGCTAAAATTTTTGAGATTTTACTTACTTTGGATAAATTACTAAATAACTATACTTAACTCAGAAGTAAATTATTGGGTGTTTTCTTATTTTTTATAATTTTATATATTTTTCAAATAAATGGTTAATAAATCTATCCTAATTCTTCTTTATTATGCTTATTAATTATATAAATAATTCCATAGTAAGTAATAGAAAGAGTGGTGACTTCTGGCACTAGAAAATCAGCAGTCAGCCCGTGGACTACAGTGTAGGCCTTAACTGTTAGGCACAAATAATGTTTAACCTCACAGTCATCAGTCTAGGGATGTGTGGCTGAGATGGCAGAGGTAGATCAGGGCCCTTCGCAAAGCAGACTTGGGACTAAGGTGAGACTGAGTTGTTTTATGTAAGCTACAGCTATGAAAGCTTCCAGGAGGCCATGCACCTTAATTCCCTAAACTCAGTTCCCTGATAAAAGCTCTGCATTTTGACTCCCACTCCCATCTTCGCCACTGTGTGAAAGAAAGATGTGTCTAACTCTGGTCCTTTCAAAACTACTTGATCCAACCCTCCTCTTCTCTTCTCTAGAACATCAAACAATCTTTTGCAGTTAACCTGTGTGCCTCCTTCTGCCCCTCCAACTTTTACTGCGCTCTGGTTTCCCTAAATCCACAATATGTAAACACCAAATAAACTTCAAATTGTCCCTTGATCTTTTTCTTCCTTCACAGTAACATCCTGTCTCTTTATTTAGTAGGTGAAATTTTTGAAAAAAAAAGTATATTATCTATTGCCTACAGTTCTTCACTTGCCACTTATTTCTTGGTGCATAGCGTCCTGGCTCTGACTACCATCTCTAATAATAAAAATAATGGAACAACAAGAAAGAAAAAAAAAAAAGCAGCTATAACCATCAATACTTTCCATAGAAGGTAGAATCTGTTACACAACTTGCCTTTTCTGCTTTTGAAAAATCTTGGTGGGTTTGGTTATGTTCTGCTGGAAGCAAGCCTAGAAATGAACTGATCTGCATGTTTTGGAGATATAGAAGGTAAACCTAGAGGAGACGAGTAGCAGTGGGGAGAGGCTGACAAGGGGACAGTGAGGTGACAGAAGATAATACCCTCCATAGTGTGACCTCCTGACAGCTTCACTGTCACCAACCATTCTCCAGCAAACCTAACTGAATGGCACACCTGCCGTGAATAGGCATCTTTAGATATAAAAACGGGGAAGGTCTAGTTTCACATTCAGGTTAATGTTGGTGAAGCAGATGCATGTAGAATGTTCTCACTAATGTTCCGCCTCCCTTACCATGGGCACTGTTCAATAAAAGATAATGTTTCTTCAGCACTGTTATCCAAACCCTCCCGCTTCACAAGAATCCTATGCGGTACCACGTCTTATTGTTCCTATTCTGCAGATGAGGAAATCAAAACTTAGAAAATTTAAGTGACTTGCAAAGGCTTATAGAACTAGAAAGTGTTGAGTCAGGAATTCATATTACCTTGTACTTCGTAGGTACTCGATTTATGCAAATAGAATTTACTTAGTTTCAAAGGCAGCATGCGTTTTAGTGAATTGGCTTGTGAGTATATTCATCAACCCTGTTCTGGGCAGGATGCTGTCTTCAATACTAATATACAGGCAAGGACTCACGCTGAGCTAATGCTTCTAATAGAATAACCTAGAAATCTATTATTTTACTGTGGTGCTATCAGCACTAGTAAAAAAACTATATTTGATTTCTGTTTTTCTCATTTATGCTGCAGATGAAGAGAATAGCCTAAGGAAAGTTATTTGCCTGTCATTTGATCTTTATGAAGAAATTACACATAATTAACTTATTTCATTTTTAGTAAGCTGCTAATTAGGTGATTCGTTGAGATTCCAAAGGATTAATTTTCTGGCTTCCAGCATGGAAGTAAAAAAAAAATCCACTATTATAGAGAAAACAAAATCATCAGGAGTTCTTGAGCCCCCAAAGAAAATAAATGATTGAACAAAAGGATTGCAATGGGAGGCTTTAATCTGAGCATTTAAAGAGAAACAGAGACTGATGAAATCTCATGATCAAAGTAACCAAATTAAAATAGAAATAAATTATTTATTTAGCTGAGGGTAACATTTTTCTTTGTGATACTTATTTTTCTTAGAAATCAAACCCGTCATCTCTACTGTGTCATAATATTTTAGATTTCACAGCATGGATTACTCGACTCCTTTATTTTTAAATTAAGCCTTATTATTCCCAACAGATAACTTAACATTTAGTATCTGAAGGTCACTGCCATACGAGCGTGATGTGGGAAAAATAAAATTTAGCAGCTGTATCCCATTATACTAGTCAGAAAGGAAGGAAGTAAGGAACAAACAGCAGTGTAAGGTGGCTGCAGTGTGGATGGGTGAGACATGCTGAGCAATCCAGTATTTTGTTGTGGGAAGAATCCGATTGTATATTGTTTTCCTCAAATTTTCATCTTGTATTTAGAATCAATGAGAATACAGAAGTGTTGACAACTAGGACTAAATTGAGTTTATTTTATATGATCTTCATTTGTTTGGTAAAAATAACTTATTTCAGGAGACAGATATGCTAGCTCTTGAATACTGGATGATTTTAATCATTATTATGATGATGTTATTGAAGATTATTTACAAGAAAAATCTGAGTTTTTTTTTTTTTTTTTTAGGAATATCTACACCCGCATTGAATGTGGTCACATTTCCAGACCTTAGAGTTTTGCTGCCTGATTTCTTTTTATTTATAGCTTATGTGAATGCAGCAGCAAACTTAGTGTAAATATGCCTTTTAATGGGAGTTTATTTAAGCACAACTATATGAAAGTGAAGTTAAACAGAAAACACTCTCAATAGTCCTATACCTCATAAAGCCTTAAGGTTCTTAGGATTTTGCTTTATTTATTGAAGTTTCTCACTCCTTCAGTATATGATGTGAAAATAGTCAAGAGACTTATTTTTTACCATCACCTACTGATGAAATTTATAGATGGAAAGGATCTTAGAATCCTCCTAGTAAACAGTCCATTGATTGGAAAGAAAATAAAGGTCTGGGGAGAAGTGTCTTGCTAAAAATATAGAACTAGTGAGTGGCAGGGCTGGGATTAGAATCCAGGACACTAAATGCCTAGGTCAGTTCTGTTTTCCCTGGTTCGCCTACGAGTCTCTGCACTCTGAATACTAGGGCCCAGCTATCAGTTATGTCTTGAGTTAGGGAAGAGTTGGACCATGACACCATTGTTAATGGCCACCCACAATTCTCCAGAATTCTATGGAAAATTTCACTGGCATTAATGGAATAAACTATTGGAATTTCCCTCTTAATTCAAAAGTGATATTGACAAGATTGTACCATTAAAGGCCAGGTCAGGTGCTATTATCAGCCAAGTTTTACCCTCTGGCCTTAACTTTATATTTTCCAAAGTGATGTGTACATACTACAGGATAGACAAGATTATCAACTGGGGAAATGGTAAGAAAATACTAAAACTTTTATTTGTATAAAATTCCATTCTGTCTGTGTAGATATAGCTATAGCTATAGTGTTAGTGTTATTTGATATAATTTGCAAATGAAAATAAGTTATTAGTGGTTGTGGAGTAGGTTCACCAGGGACTGGTATCAAGCCCAGGGGAGGACTGTGTATATCTCTTACCAAGGTCATCCACCCATACAGTCATTCCACTTGCATGGATCAGGTAAGACAGAACAACAATTTCATTACTCATAGACAGACAGCAAGGGACAACAGAAGGCTAGGATTCATGGACAGCCAGTCCTCCAAATCTCAGGAAAGCCACCCAGGGCAGATGGAGTCCTATTTGTACATACTCTATGTTGCACTACAGCTGAGAGACCCCTAAAAGCACATGCTGTCCTGAGTGGCACACTCAGGTGCACTGGAAATTCTGGGCTAGAGCATTGCAGGACACCTTGTGGTGGGAAGGATGGGAGCAGAGACCAGGACGTTCCATGCTGTCCCCTATTGCAGATGTTGTATTCTGTAGTTATCCTAAAACTACAGCAAGAAAGCGCAAATGAACTGGTTCACCAAAGCCATCTGGGGATCTTTCCTGCAGCGGGGTGTGTGTGTGTGTGTGTGTGTTTTATGTTACGGTGTGATATAAAAAATATTTGGAAAGCAATATTTTAACTAAGACCACCTTGAGAAGGTAAACCTTAGCCATAAAAAGGAATGATTCTAAGGTCTGTTTTCAGATTGTCATCACAAAACATCACACACTCTTTATTGGAACACTTAATTTTCCTATCATTGATTCTTCTCTCAGGTAAAACAAATCATATTTTAACCCTCCATCATCTCTGGAATGAACTTGAATTGGAATTGTGTTTTCAGATTGACATGTAGTTTTCAAGGTCTGGAAGTTGACTCCAATTATTTTTCAGTTTGAGCATTGGAATAAAAGAAAAATAACTCTGGTCATCAGTGGAATGTCCCTAATAATTGACCCCTGACATCGATACAATTCCTAGAGTTGCATGTCAGGAGAACTGACCTTGGCTGATAACATTTGGTGGGGCTGGTCACTGCTTCTGCGTGGTTAATATTTGGTTTGTGATTTTATATTTAGTCTGGAAATGAGAAATAGGCTACAAAGTCTAAACATTGCATATTTTACCTTCGGGTAATTGCATCCCAGTAATCCCATCCATGACTCTCTCACCGAGTGTGTGTCATGTGTAGTGCTGGATAGATGGCTGCCATTTCCGTGTGATTTTTTAAATCATCACCTGATTCACAAGATGCTCACTGTCTAGAAGCATTGTGATCCCACCTCTAAAACAAGATGCTAAACTGGTTTGAAATTTCCCAACGTATTGCAGGGGCCAGTCTTAAAACTAACTCTTGTGTGATTTCTGTGCAGAGAATTATATCATCTTGAAATTTTCAGTCAAAAGATTTCTTTTCCCAGACTGACTGACTGACTGACTAACTGATTGACTGATTTATTTGTTTGTTTATTTATTTATTTATTTATTTAGAGACAAAGTCTGGCTCTGTTGCCTGGGCTAGAGTGCCGTGGTGTCAGCCCAGCTCACAGCAACCTCAAACTCCTGGGCTCAA
>NW_012153618.1:4231042-4233806 GCF_000956105.1 Propithecus coquereli | reverse complement strand
TAAACTGGCCAAAGTGGTCACAGTAGGTGGCAAAACCCAAATTTGAACTCAAGTCAGGTTAGCTTTGCTCTAGCGGTCTCCTTCAGATAAAATGCCCGAGCACTGTAGTAAGCAGCTGTCTCCAAAGGCTGGACTTTTCAGGTCCAGCCAATACCCTACCTCCACTATCTCATTACCAGCACTGGACACAATCTGATATTCTTCTTGCTATGTCCCTTTGGCTACTATATCCTTTTCTGGATTGTATTTACATCACAGATAAAGCCACTGTCCAGTAATAACTTTAACCTGAGGGTACAGAAAGCAATTCTGTCTGTCCATCATTTTTGAATCTCACGTACTTCCTGTCAAAGGGCAGCTTCCCTTACCTCTAAGTTTAGGAATATCTGCTCACTGGTGCCCCCACATATGACAAGCCTGTCTTCTTAATGTACACTGGAAAGGAGCAATATTTTAGGACAAATATGTGTCCTTTATGTAGAATGTCACACTTCCGTATCACACAATAGACACGACCCAAACAATCCCAAGTATGTGGAGCTGTTCTGCAGATGATTTTTCTGTAGCTTTAATCTTCCTATTCTGCAGGTTGCAGTGTTCAACCATGTAGTCCCACTGGTTCAGCCATCACCCGGGCTGCTAGGCTGTTATGTTCTTACAGGCTAAGCAATTCCTCCTGGTGTGCAGGCACGTTTGATTCTGCTCATAATGTCTTTTGCACTTGTAGAGGTGGGAGCTTTTTGTCAACCTCTAGCCACTCAAGAGTCTTCTGAAGGCTAGATTATATGTCACTAAAAACACTTTACACATTCTGTCATTATAACAAATAATGATAATCGTTCATTCTCTTTCAAATATTTAAAGTTGGATAAAGTTTACCATTTATCACTTATTTTCCAACACTCCCTCCACATTACTGACAATTCAGCTATAATGTAATATATAATCACTAGCTTTTTCTACTGTTGTGCAAATACCATTTGCTCTGTCTGGATGGCCTCCTACTTATCTCCTGAGGTTCAGCTTAAATGCCTCAATTTCATGCACCTTTCTCTCCCCAACTCCTCTCAGCCCTCACTGTTAGATATTCCTCCCTCCATTCTTGCTTAAGAATTTGTTCACATTTCTACTAACACATTTAATACACTACTTGAGACTAGTTATACACATGTCTCTTTCTTCAAACATAATAGATGTATTGCTCTAGTTTCTGGGGAGAATATCTGCTCTGCTGGGGCCATGCAAAAAAATGAGTGAATGGATTAAAAATGGAATTGTTGAGAAGTTGGATTAATTTCTCATGAACATTTTTTTATAGCTGCACATATTAAAGTTGATACAACATAGTGTTCAGTAGCCTGAGATTTTGGAATCAAAAAATATTGGATGAACTCAGCCTTTTACTCCCAGTGTCATCTTGTCTTAGACTAGTTAGGACAATCTTGATCAGCATCATCTGATGATTTCTTGTTTTTAATACACACTCCCCACCCAAACACAACAAGCTTCTCATCTGGGCTAACATACAAACACACACACACACACACACACACACAGACACACACACACAATTACATCACATCTAAATCTAAGAAAACATTTACCCATCTCAAAAGAGGTTACATAAAGTATGTGTATTAAGAACTCTCTTAATAAGTTCAAGCTGCTATAAACTGGTGCCACAGACTGGTGGCTTAAACAAAAAACCCGGTTCTGGAATCTAGAAATCTGATATCAGAGCGCCAGGGTGATGGGTTCTTGTGGAGGGTCCTCTTACTGATTTGCTGGTGGCTGGGGCTTTTATTGTGTTTTCATGTGACCAGGACATGTGACCAGGAAGCTCTTCTAATAAGGGCACTAATCCCACCATGAGGGGCATACCCTCATGACCTAATTATCTCCCAAAATTTCCATTTCCAATCACCGTCGCGTTTGGGACTGGAGTCTCAACATATGAATTCAGTCTATAACAAGAGCGGAAGATAAATAATGATAATTTAAACATGCCATGTTTGGAAACTTATAAGCCTTTTGTTTTACGTAATCTAAAGACTTGTATCTTTGAATGTTTGAACGAAGAGAAATTATCTATCTATAAATTAATGTGGGCTATAGAAACATTTGTTTATGATTTGTCATTTCCCCTTAATGATAATAATGTTTCATTACATCCGTGATGTTTTCATCCTTTTGAAGGTAATTTCACATACATTATCTGATTTTTCAATCACTGCCCGGTTTCATGTCAGAAATGTTTCCAAGCTTACATTCATATTTGGTTGTTTAAAGAAGATTCTGTCCTTAGATGTGGTTACACATGAAACATATATTTACTTTGGTGCACCAAATCAGTGAAACTTGTAGCAATTTCAATTGTGCTCATCCAAGGACAAAATTAGGTTTTAGGATTTAACCCAGGTGGCATAATAAAATATAAATAACGTGTTTACCTGTGAGCAGCAGGAACAAAAAGAGATAATCTGAAATACAAGCCACTACAGAGCAATAATAAGATGCGACCATGAAAATATTAATGAATGTTGACCCTCTGAAATAAAATAATAACTAAGAAAGAAAGGGAAAAATAAAAGAAAATTAAGGGTGCTCCCAAAGCTGAGAAACAGTTCATGAATTAAAAACCCCCTCCATGGTATCTCTTCGTTTATGAAGGGGCTCTTTAATTTACATATCTCACTTTCTGCACTGGCTGTAACATTTCTTATGTTAAAAATGTACATGTCTGTCTCCCTTTCTTTTTACTATT
>NW_012153618.1:4226805-4227817 GCF_000956105.1 Propithecus coquereli | reverse complement strand
AAGAAGAAGAAGCTTTAAGCACCCTGAATCTTTTCCAAAGTTTTGTCCATTCCTTCACGCTTAGGCTAGGGGTTAACCAATTAATTAACAAGCCATGAAACAGTAATGGGTTAATTTTATACCAATTATTTTTAAGAACCTTGAAAGAAATGTTTTGGTTACAGCTGCAAAACCATCATATTTCTACAGAGCAGGACTTAATATGACATTGTAAATAGTGTTGCAGACTTATTTTTGCCTGTGTCCCATAATTAAGGATTTCCAAGCATCAAAGATTATGCATACCTATTGTTAACTCTTTTCTTTCTTTCCATGTCTATCAACGTTGCCTTTCCAATAAATATGTTAAATGCGTAAGGGATCTGACAATCTATACAGAAATGAGTGGTGTGTGTGTGGGGAAAAGATAATGGAGGGAAATTAAGATATAAAATTTATTCCATCATGTTAATCTCAAGTCAAAATCCTCAAGGACTACTATACCTTGTTCAATAAATTTTAACATTTCTAGATTGACCTATTGAACTTTGTGGTTTGTTCCAAATTTATCTTTCAAACTTTGTTTCTCATTTGCTCCATTGCTCCTTTGAAGTATAATAACATTGATTTTATCACTTTTTCTCAAACATGTTTTTCTTATTCCTATCTTAGTTGTATTCACTAGTATCCTTCTGGACATCATTCATTCATTTATTATACTTTCAAGAACAGAAATGCATACTAGCCAGGATATAAAAATGAAGAAAACACAATTTCTTACATGGAGGAGCCAGTTGTCTAGTGAAAGAGATGCAGTTAACAGAGGCGAGGCACTAGGGTAAAAAACTGATCTATTTTCAGATCATGATGATCAATGAATGATGGGTTCTTCTCTACAAGAATAAAGGAGGCTATTCCACATTAAAAACTCAGTATGAACCAATCGTAGAAATCCTTTTCCCCTTTCTGGTAAATGGACAAGGAAGCACTTGTGAGCCAGTCTTGGTCAGTGAACTTGTTTGCAGTCCTGAAA
>NW_012153618.1:4225142-4226755 GCF_000956105.1 Propithecus coquereli | reverse complement strand
TGTTTGCCTATCGATTAGCTCCCAATTATTACAGTCTCCCTTTCTAATGTGTTAGAGCCATATAAATCTTTGATTCTTCCAGTGATTAGCATTGCCAAACCTTGCACAGAGATTAGACAATGGATACGTGTTTGTTGAATTGTACTGAACTTTTCAGCAAGTGTAAAATTATGTCAGTTCTAAGCCTATGTATTGTTTCCTGAATGGTAAGCAGTTGAACTAAAGGAAAAAGTGAAACTGATCACTTTCTTCAGTGCATGAATAACCATAAAATGCAGTTGTGTTTTTTCAATAGGAAATATAGTTATCCTAACCATAATCTTAGTTTGGTGCTAAATATATTATTCATGACACGTAATTATAATGAGTAGCTCACTTTTTAAAGAAGATGTAGTGATGTTAGCAGTGAGAGTGGAATTGGCCGTTTCCCCCTCGTAAAGCTCAGCGCCTTCCCTAGGCAATAAGATATGGCTTTGCAAGTAGAACGTGTGGATAAAAAGATGAATTGCCCACTATCTCGGAGCCTCATTTTAATATTTAATTTTACTTTGAGGCACGTCCTGGTACACTAGAGAAAGCCTTTATTTGCTTTTATTTTCTAGCATTAATTTTGTTGCTCTGAAATACACCAAGTACTTTACTAAGTGTTAAATTATTCTTAATATTGTGAATATAGAGTTTTAGTTTTATGAATGAGTTTATATTCCCAAAGTCACTCAGTGCTGCAATGATAACACTGATTTTGAACCTGATTCTTCCCTTTTCAGTAAAAGCCGGTGGGTAGGTGGCATGACGGTTCGCTAGTTTCCACGTACTAGCTTAATTCTCACGTGGGGGTGTGTCTCTGTGTCACTGGGGGCACAGAAATGGGGCCATCAAAACTACAGACCCCAATTGCAAATTGTACTTCTACAGTGACTGGATTTAAGGATCAGGGCCACTGATTTGGAGATGAAAGGACGAGCGCTGGCAATTACGTATCACCTATTACCTGCCAGGCACAGTATCAGCTACGTCACATGTTCGCTCATTGACTCTTCCAGTCAACACCGGTGTGCAGATTTTAGAGATGATTTGCCGAGCCTAAGGGAGGTTAAGTGACTTTGCGAAGATATTATAGCTAAAAAATGTCAGAGATGAGACTGAGTCCAAGACTTTGTGATTCCAACGCCCATGTCTTTTCCTCTGATTCCAGAGAATCAGCAGTCACTGGCGACATCAGTTTAAAATCTCCAAGCAGTTGTTTTGTCTCACCATTGTCTCCCATCACCCCAGTTTTACCCACAAAGCTCTACTATTTTGGCTCAAGACTCTAAATGCTATTAAAAGGAGAAACAGTAAATGATAGCATTTAAAGACATTTAAGTCAGTCCTTTCCTTCTTAGCCTGACCAAAGGCTGAGAGAATAAATTGAGCTAGCTGATTACGCAGAGGTAACACTAGGAAAAAAAAATGTTTAGAAAACTCAAAAGGCAGATTTTAACTACTTAACTGTTTTGCTCCAGGCTGTTGTTACTGCTGCTCTTCAGGGAAGCTCGTGGGTCACAGGAATATTAAGTGAACTGGATGATCTGAAAGATGTATATCAAATGTACTGTTAAACGGTCTTTATA
>NW_012153618.1:4219293-4221027 GCF_000956105.1 Propithecus coquereli | reverse complement strand
AGACATTATTAAGTATATACTTATTATAGTCCAAAGTTCTAATTATTATCGTATAATTTGCCAAACCAGCTCGCCTTAATTCAGCAGTCTCTAAACTTAGGCTTTTGCCCCCTCCTTTGTAAATCAATTAATCAGTCATTTGTACTGATGCATACTGGACCTCCAGGCAAGTACCCAGAGTGTTCCATCACAAAGAATTATTAAAACAAAAGCTTCAAAGCTAAATCTTCAGTGGTAGCTAAAAAGCAGATAAGGACTGTATAAATCTGATTCCCCAAGACAAGGAGTTCTATAAATTAAGGGCAAATAGACAAGTGATCAGACAACATGTGATTTAAGATGAAAGTATTCTTTCAATGGCCACGAATAAGTCCCCTTTAAAGATATTACATCGTGTTCACTAAATAAAAATGTGCCAGTTGCTCAGTGATAAATAACAAATTGTTTTGCTTTGATCCAATCAACTAATGAAAAAAAAATGAATCAGTTAACATCAGCATGGGTCATCTGGTCTACCTCTTGCTTTAGGTTAATTTACTATATTTCATCCCTGGATTCCTCAGCTCTCAGAAATCTGACTGCCATGTCCAAGAAAGTCAAGACATTTGAAGTATGTGTGTAATATATGGCATGCTGATAATGTTGGTTTTGTGAAAAGGCAGTTCATTCAGCAAGTAGTACAATTGCTGTGTCTATGATGACTATAATGTAACATAAATAGAAATAATTTATAACACAGCACTCTGTGCAAAGTGGACTTAAACACTTTTAAGATATTGCGGAGAATCTTGCTTCCCTCAGGACTAATAATGTACATTTTATCTAAGCCATAAGTTTAATTAACTTCCCTTGTCAAGACAGTTTTTTCTTCTTCTGAACATAATCATAGTTGGTATTTAAATGACATATTAAATAAATGTTTCCATTTCACCCATTGTCAAGTCAAAGGTCTTTGCTTTAAAAACAAAATGCAAACTAACTCCACAGTTTTCAGAGGTCTTCGGGGATTTCACGTATACAGGAGTAAATAACTAATTGGTGCTACACTTTATGGCATTGACACGTTCAAACAGCTTTATCAAGTCAGTGCGATTTCCCTCTCTTCAGAAGACGAGGACTTCGACCACGGCAGAATTCTCATTGTTACTTTATTTGGCCTGCTCTATTGCCTGTTATGGAATTATTCTGTTTCAAGGGCAAAAGTGTATTTTTCCCACAGGGGGGAAATATCCTAAATGAGGCAGTATAAATAAGTAATATGATTAATAGCAATTAGCCTGCTACATAATATTTCACTTTGCACAACTTAGTGCAATAAACGAAAATGTTAGTTTATGAATCTGATACTCATTTAAACTTTATTCATAAGATTGAGTTCTGTTAAGCCCAACCTTTGGTCCATTGCATTGCTCTCTGTAGCAATTAGTCACTCTTACGAAGTTGGATACTGTAAACCACAGTTCTGTTGTAGCCATAGTATTCTGTACGTAGCATTTAGTCTAGTTTTAAGAAAGTCTTTTCTCAGCTACCACTATTGGAGCTTTATAAGAACACAAATGACATCATAGTCTAATCAAAAGGCATATTTCACAGATTATAAGAAATGATTATTTCATGAAGAAACACATAATTTATACATGAGCAATTGATGAGCACCTGTTCATGAAGGAGAATATAATTTCATAATTTGAACTGGTATTTTCGTTAAATGGAATGTACCTTCATTGCATCTTC
>NW_012153618.1:4216981-4217398 GCF_000956105.1 Propithecus coquereli | reverse complement strand
TTTTTATGAAAAGCCTCCAGCATGATTTATGGAATAAATTAGACACTAGAAACTTCCTCAAAGCATTATTCTCTTTTAAATTCATAAATGAAGGTGCTCAGGGTAAATATAACTTAAAAGATAGCATTTTACTCAAAATAAGAAGAAAATATTCGTTGTCAAGAAAAAATTTTTACTAATTTTCTAGTAAGTAGATCTTATTGTCATAGAATTACGTATTTGTGAAAACTTCAAGCATAATTGAAAAATCAACTGATTTTTTAAAACAAATCTCAGCTTTGCGTGGTGCTACTATTTTTCTCTTATCCATAAGTCAGCCTTTGTCCATCAAACAGATAGGCATTTTTATAACTGAAATACAATGTGATAATTATTTCACCCTTAATTTCCTCCTAGGGAGGAAACCCTTGTTATAAA
>NW_012153618.1:4212309-4213896 GCF_000956105.1 Propithecus coquereli | reverse complement strand
AGGATTCCCAACTGAGTGTCAGGGAGCCCAAACAATACAAGGTTGTATTATACCAAACAATGAAGGATGTAAGAGTAAAGAGATAAAAAATAAAGATTGTGGTAAGCCAATAAAAGTCAAAGTGCTGGTACTTGTCATTAAAAAAAAAAAAAATGCAAAAATAAAGTCTAGGAACCCAAGGAAAGATTAAGCAAAGGACCTGGAAGTCTAAGTCTAAGGACTGGAGCTATGCAGTGAAAATTCTTCCATTAGGTTGTAAGATCTTCTTGAGATCCTTATACTTTTTAATCTATTTTGAAAAGTATCTTAAGCTAACATAGACCATGATTTTCTAACAACAATGAATTTTACAGGTTCTTGCTATATGAACTCTGATAATCTAATGTTAGGTTAGTCTATCCAGTTTGGTAAACATGCTCTGCAATTTTTATCAAAATGTTCCATTACTTGATCTGTCCATCTTGTCCTTGCTTACCCAGGGATTTCTAGGAATGCAATCTGTACCCTGTGTAATTTAACTCTTAAATCATATAGCATTAGACAATAGGTATGCCTATCTTTTCATTAATAATAAATTTTCCTAAGATTAATTTTATCATCTTTTGCATAGTTACCTGTTCCAGTTGTATGTATTACCTCATAAAATACAACCTCAAAACATTTTAGGTAAAACAGTCACCTTTTTAAATAACAGATTCTGTGAATCAGGAATTTAGGTAGCTAATATTGAGGAAGGCTTTTCTCTGCTCCGCAATGTCTAAGGCTCAGCTGTCATGACTCAAATGGCTAAGGAGTAACTCTGAAGTCTCAGAGCTGGAGCTGGAGCTGGAATCACTTGGTAGCTTTTTCATTCCTATGTTTGACACCGAGCCGGGGAAGGGTCAAGGATGTGTTTAGCTGGACAGTGGGCTGGAGCCCCCAAATGTGGCCTCTCCACTTGGACAGTCTCAAGCTGTTAAGACATTTTACGTAACAGTGTGGGGCTCCAGGAGTGAGTGTTTCCAGTCAAGGAGGAAGCTGTATTGTCCTTTATGTCCTAACCTTGGAAGTCACATAGTGTCACTTCCACCATACTCTATCGGTCAAAGCAGTCATCAGCATTCCCAGATTCCAAGGGAAGAGACGTAGACTGCAACTTTCCATGCAAGGAGTATTGACATATTTGCAGCTATAATTTAAAACCACCACAACACCTGAGGGCACACTCAATGTTCTCTACTCCCAGTGTTATCATTAACTATTATGGTAGTGTACTCATTGTTATGGGCTGCATATTTGTGTCCCTCAAAAAATCCGTATGTTGAAATCCTAAGTGCCAATGGGATGCTATTATGAGGTGAGATTTTGGAAGGTAAATAGGTTCGTGTGCGGTCACGAGGGCACACCCTCATGATGGGATTAGTGCCCTTGTTAGAGGAGAAAGAGGCCAGAGCTTGCTCTCTCTGCTGTGTGAGGATCCAGCGAGAAGGTGCTGTCCACAAGCCAGAGTGCAGGCCCTCACCAGACATCGGGCCCGCCGGTGCCTTGATCTTGGACTCCCCAACTCTGAACTGTGAAAAATATACGTTGTTGTTTAAGCCAGGGGTC
>NW_012153618.1:4210040-4212259 GCF_000956105.1 Propithecus coquereli | reverse complement strand
GTCCATCAAACAGATAGGCATTTTTATAACTGAAATACAATGTGATAATTATTTCACCCTTAATTTCCTCCTAGGGAGGAAACCCTTGTTATAAACTCATTGAGTAAACATGAATGAATAATAAGTTGCAGTCAGTGTCAACACAATTTGACAATTTGACCAATGTTTGAAAGATCTGTAATTTTTGTTCATGTGTGATTTATGGCATCTATTTTAATTAATGTAAAGGGTGGATGATGAATATTAGTATCAGTCGATACAGGACTTCAACCTTAATACACATAAAAGTGACTACAAAGCATTTTCCCCCAATAACAACAACGAGAAAGCAAATTTTATTCATCTCAATGAAATTTTCCCTTCAATAGTCTTAAAAAGCTATATAGTTATTATATTATACTAATGTTGCCATTCCTCAAAAACATCCCCAGGCAGTTTGGGAATCATCTTAAGAATTCATTTCTGAAAACCCATTCATGTACAAAATGGTCTCACTTGTTACAACTGTTTATCCTTTGATTGATAAAACTGAGCTCACAGGTCAAAACCAGCCTGCAGACACATGGTGTTTGGGCACCACAGTGTATTCCGAAGGGATTTTAAGGCCATTAGGCACATATTACTTATAGGTAATTGCCTTATACCTGGCCCAGTCACCTCATTTATAAACTCAATCTCTTCAAGTCTATGCTTTAGTTATCTCTGATCAAGCTCAATATTCAACTTGCTCTTCTACGCCTCACACTGATGTCTAATAAGCATCTCAAAACCACTCAAAACTGAGCTCTTGATCTTTCTTCATAAACCTATTTGAGTCTCCTCCATCTTTGTAGACGGCATCTCTATTCTTCAGTTATTCAGACTGTAAAACTTGGGAGTTATCTTTGACTTAATCATCAGCATTTCCATTTGGCTCTACCTCAAAAATATGTACGAAATCTGCTACTGGCTGTCTTGAGCTCCCATACTCTCCCCTTGGTAACTGCAGTGACCTTTGAACTTGGTCCCCCTTTTCCACCCTTGTTCCCTTGCAACCTGCTCTCAACACAATGGCTGGAATTATCCTTCTAAGATGCAGGCCAGATCATTTCACCCTCTTCTTGCAACCTTTAGATGATTCCCATTTTACTACTGAAGAAGTCATGTCCTTAAAGCAGCCTTTAAAGTCCGACACAACAGGTCCTCGCAACAGGTCCTCGGAACCTCTCTGACCCACCTCCTACTACTTCTCTCTCATTGTCTCTGCTTCAGCTGCACTCTTTCTCCAGCCTGCTAGGAACAAGGCTGCCCCAGGATCTTTGCATTGGCTGTTCCCTCTGCCTGGAATACTCTTCTTTTACTTGTTCACATGGCTACCTGTCTCCTCCTCTTCAAGACTTTACCCAAATGTCACCTTCTTGATGAGGCCTCCCTGACTGCCCATTATAAAGTGGAAACAGCTCTTCCTGTCCAGCTCTCTACTACCTGTCCCCTTCCTGCTTATTTATTTTTTTAATCCAAAACTCTTACCTCTTCTAATGTAATATGCTCCTTATTTATTTGCTTATTGTCTACCTCCTGCACTAAATTGTAAACCTTGGAAGTTCAGAGAGTATAATCCATTTTGTTAGTTGTCATATCATTGAACCCTAGATGAGTGTTTGACACACAGGAGCAACTGTATATTGATGATACATGGTTCTTTCCAAAACTCATAACCCTAGGATATTAAGACATATCACTACTAATATTCAAGAGAGCTCATTTATACATATCTTAAAGCCTTTTACCCAATTTATTTATGAAACTCTCATTTATAGCCCCTTAGCTTTGATCTGTGTCCTCATTCTTCTAGTTCAGCAATTACATCTAGTCCATATCTTTGCACATAAATAGTTTTAAGGGTTTTTTTTAAATTAGATTTCAATATCCTAACGTCTCCTAAAGTTGGACATTTTAGTCTTAATTTCTCATTTTTCTATAAGTGTCTCCTGTGACATATATTTGGAAAGTAAGTTTAATTCCTTTTCCAACAGTATGTTGGCTGTGCCAGTTCCTATCTTTAAAGACATGAGATGTTTTTCAATAGTCTTTAAGCATTTATGATTTATATCATCGGATTACTTTCTTCCTTAACTGCTAAGCCTATTGCCTAAAACTCCTTATATAAGACAGTCCTGAAGCCCTTTTCACTCTTTTTATATGTTCAATATACCAGACTCCCTTCTAGCAGGGATAGT
>NW_012153618.1:4199806-4200245 GCF_000956105.1 Propithecus coquereli | reverse complement strand
AGACAGAGAACGTTTCATGAGTAAACAATGAACAGGGTATCCAAAAGGGTGTTCTGAAGAATGTCAAGTTGTTTTTCTTTCTGTCATTCCATGCAAATAGTGGCTAATCTGGAAATTTTTACTTTAGCTCATAAATAGTACTTCTGTACTACTCATTCTAAAGGTAGGGTGCCTAATATTTGAGACACTTCAATCAGGAAAGTCCCCTTCTGCAGATCTGACCGAGGAGATGATTGAACACTCCTACTGTTTCTTTCCTGTCCTCCTCCTCTACCCACTGCCCAAGCAAAGCTGGAAGGAGGCCAGTTTGGGATCAGGAGCAGTTCTGGTCAGCGGTGGCCCTTGGGCAAATCACTGAACCTATTTGACACTGGAGTGTTCATTAATATAAGGGTCTTCCAGCTTCCACTGCATAATTTTTCCTAAGTAATAATCTCAC
>NW_012153618.1:4198642-4199756 GCF_000956105.1 Propithecus coquereli | reverse complement strand
GCTAGTTTTTTATCTCTCACAGCCTCTCCAGGCTTGCTCACTTATGCGTGTGTGAGAGTATGTGCATTTTGTTATATATTTTATATATATACATATGTGTGTGTGTTTAAATATATATGGAGAAAATGAACAATGATGCATTGTAGTGTTCAGAAGTGAACAAGGTGATATAAATGCTGACCCTAAATCCTTATTTCACAATAGAGTTTGTAGTGAATGGCAGGTGCATTGGCTGCTGCAAGGGCTTTGAGAGAGGCTGCAGCCCTCCAGGTATTCCCCACAATGCAATGACAGTGGGCTGGAACATGTGAAATGTTTTCCCTGTTTACTGGAGAAAGCAAACCACTCAGGCTGTCAGTCCACATCACACTAACAGTTCTTGTTTTAATACATAAATGAACAAACACTCCTCAGAACTTAGCTAATGTGCCCTTACCCCTGAAAGATAAATCCAGTTTGGGGGATGCTGACAAAGTGAATCCTCTGAGCCTCCTAGAATGAAAACAGCTTACCATGGTCTCAGGCGACTGTAAGTGTACGATCATGAATGTTGCCTTGAGAGACCACTTAAGGACAGACACAGGCCACCCTGGCCATATTGTAATGTCCCTCCTGGCCTTTCCATTTGAAAACATTTCCTCTTTCTTCTGTTTGGCTCCTATCAGAGCTTTCCTCAGCTTAAGTTACACTCAGTTGTTCCTTCCTAAACTCTCTTCTGGGATGTTTTTTCTCCCACTCTTATTCTGTTATCAGAAGTCAGGAGAAATAGGTTAGTCTTCTGTAATTTAGTTAGTAATCAGTAGTGCTCAATACTCAATACCATTTTTTATACATTATAACATTTTCTCCACATAAATAAGAATTAATGCCAAGAGATCTTATCTCCCTTGAAAGTAAGTGAGAAGGAAGCTTTGGCCAGATACATGACTTTTTTTTTTAATGGCATGAAATTAGAGAGCCTGATGCACGCATCTCGATGCACGATGCCAAAGGGATCAGAACACTTGAGTGAATTAGCTGAGACTCCATCCACCCGTGCATTGGTGATGGCCCCACCAATGGGAACCTACTATTAACTCCTTGACAAAGCTCCCTGTCGACAGGCACCACCTAA
>NW_012153618.1:4196535-4198592 GCF_000956105.1 Propithecus coquereli | reverse complement strand
GGGCAAATCACTGAACCTATTTGACACTGGAGTGTTCATTAATATAAGGGTCTTCCAGCTTCCACTGCATAATTTTTCCTAAGTAATAATCTCACAGTTGTTTTGCTAATCATGTCTTTCCAAATAGCAGTATTATGTGTTTCTCTTATTGCTGAAGCACCCAACCAAAACAGAGGTGGCATTTCTCTCAATTCATTCAATTTAATTAAAAACAATAAGATTTTATATCGTTGATTTAGTTTATTCTTTTTTCCTCTCTTTTGTGACTCTTTATTTCCAGCATCCCATTGAATATCTTCTGAACATCCCACAGGCCTTTCAAACAGAGCACAGCCAGGACCAAACTCATTATCTGTCTCCCTCAAACTACATATTCCTCATTTGTTTTCTATGCAAGTTACTGACCTCACCATAGGCCTACTCACCAAAAAAGATCAAAAATCATTCACAAGACTTTCCTCTTTCTTTCCCGTTACATACATGGACCAACAAATATGATGAATTATATAGTAAATTATTTCTCAAAATCATTTACATCTTTCCAGTCTTGTTACTTTACTCTAATCCGAGGACCAATAGTCTTTTTTTCCATGAAGAGCCAGATAATAAATACCCTCAGCTTTGCGGGCCATATGGTCTCTGTCGGAACTGCTCAGCTGTGCCATTGTAACACGAAAGCAGTCGTGGACAATGTGTAAATGAGCGAGCATGGCTGTGTTCCACAAAGTCTTTATAACAACAGGTCGCACTTGGCCTAAGGGCCATCGTTTGCACATCCGTAGTTTATGCCTTCCTCAACTTTCACCTGGATTAACATTGCGGCGTATCTTTCACTGGTCTTGTAGACTTTAGTCCTTCTGCTTCACAGTCTCACCTTCACATTTACCTCTATAAACAACAACTCTAATCAATACCGTCTGTATGAAAATACACTGTTGCCCATAGAAAGATGACAATTGTTAGCATGGACATGCTGGTCCCTATTGCCCTGGACTGGTGTGACTTGCTGTAGCTTCTTGTTCTTGCCGTCGTCCTTGCTGCCTGTGGCCCCAGACACCAGGTCACTTGCCTTTGCCCAGACACGGCATAGTCTTCCGTTTGTCCTGCATAGTCGTGGTTGTAATCTCAGTGTGGAAAAGCTCTTTGCATGCCTCTCCATTTGGTAATTTCTTAGTTATCAGCTGAGACAAGTCTATTCTGAGAGGTTGTCTCAAACGTCCTCAGGGTCAGTCATTCTCTTCTTGCATGTAGCAGGTGTTCGTTGTCTGTCACATGCAGTGGTGTGCTGGAGCCAGCTTACACTGGCTCAAGAAAACCAATGGTAAAATTTTCAGGAATCCTGTGAGTCAGTTGTTAAATTTTTGGTAACTTGAAATTATCCATGGTGGGAGTATTTACATTGGCAGATGCTGCAAATCATGATGTGTTTTCAGGGCTTTATTTTATTTTGGAGAACTGGTTTTCCAGCACACCATTGGATATTTCTTGATTTAAAACTAGATAAGACAGTATGGCTAATAGACACCCAATAAATGGATAAACAATGATCCTTAATTATTCGTATATTTTAGATAGCAGAAAGGACTTTCTGACTACTATCTTTACCGGTATTCAATTGGATGAGATCAAAAGATATACCTTTATATCGAATCTGATTTTGGTAGAAAGAATCACTTATTTTTTTATAAGAAATTAACCTGCATTCAGAAAATTAGAAAGTAGTAATTACTTATTTTACACTTAAGGCAACAGTTAATATACTTAGTGTTAGTGGTTGTGACTTCAATAAAGTCTTTGCCTGGGGACATTGCTTATATAATGGTGAGTATGAATTTTTTGGTTTGTTTTTTGCTCTGTTTAGCCCCAGTATCAAAGAGAAATAGCTATAGTGCATGTACTATAGCTATTAATGAATGGATAATTAAAAATATGCTCAGATGCCTTAAACTTTAACACTACAAATTCACATCACAAAGGAAATTCATTCATTCCAAACTTCTTCTTGTTGCTTAAGTGTAGTCATTAATATGAAGACTCATCTCTAAAATTGGGATCTC
>NW_012153618.1:4194238-4194915 GCF_000956105.1 Propithecus coquereli | reverse complement strand
GAGACTCCATCCACCCGTGCATTGGTGATGGCCCCACCAATGGGAACCTACTATTAACTCCTTGACAAAGCTCCCTGTCGACAGGCACCACCTAACGGGACCGTAGCCTCACTTCCTCTGTGGCTCCCCTTGTCTTCTGTGCAGGCTTTGCTGATCAAGACCCTATCGGTTCACATTCTTCCTTATATATGTCAGTATAGTCAGTCGCACATTACTCAAATCTAACTGATCTTACTGTCCCAGGACTCATTCTGCTCTCAAAGACATGATTCTGTTCTATTGACAGTAAGTTGTTGCTTATTTTAAAATTAACTTTTGAAGGACAATTCATATTTGTTTCTAATTCCATGGAGAATATTCATATAGCCTGAAAGTAGTATCAACAAGCTTTCTGTCTTCAGAAGGTCCTCACTGAGCAGAGGTGAAGGATGTCCTAACTGTCACCCTGGATGGTGCCTGCAACCTAGGAAGCCATTTTTACATCATTCAAAATGGCCAGTTTCAAAGTCGCTGATGTATTTCCTGGGATTTGTTTTATCAAAAAGTCTTCCTTACTAGATTTTTTTTAATCAAAAAAAGTCATCATAATGTTAATTTTTTAAAATTATCATTCTACTACAAATTTAAAGTAGGTGTGCAAATAACCTACAACTATGAAACTTTTTAAAGTGACATAT
>NW_012153618.1:4182792-4184793 GCF_000956105.1 Propithecus coquereli | reverse complement strand
TAGCCACTGAAAGTGTCACAGGCACTAATACATCAGTTTTTTCTTCGTGGAATATTTCTGTAAAGGAAAGAAACACAGAAAATAAAGATGCTCTCTTTTGTTTCCAGAGGAGTTAGAGTACCAGGAATTTTGGTGTCAGAGAGCCAACATCTTTTAACTCATTGTTACCTGTGTAAGGGAATCATCCTACATTCTGCCAGTCACTTTGTTTGCAGGCCTGAATAGAAGTTATATTTTTTGTTAATCTTTGGGTTCTAATTCTTAAGAACTTTGAGAAAATGATGGCATGGTTTGTTCATTATATCCTATATTAGTTATCTATTGCTACATAATGAATTGTTTGAAAACTTAGTGGCTCAACACAGTAATAATTTATTACCTCTTACTTTTCTATAAGAGGTCAGTAATTCAGGCGCAGCTTGGCTGGGCTGATCTGGCTTCAAATTTCTTATGAGACTACAGCTACATGTTTCCTGGGACTACCATCTCCTATAGGTGTGACTAGGATCGGAGGCTTCACTTCCAGATGGCCGACTCACATGGCTGGCAAGTTGTCTCTGGCTGTCAGTGGCAGGCCTCAGTTCCTCTCTGCGTGGGTGCCTCTCTATCTGACTACTTGAGGGTTCTCATGGCATAGGGGCTGGCTTCCCTAGAGTAAGTTATCAAAAGATCAAGGTGCAGCCTCTAATGCCTTTTATTACTTAGCCTTGGAAGGCACATAATATTGTCACTTTAGTCTCTTTGTCACACAGGTCAACTTTGATTCAGTGTGAGATGGGACTACACAAGGCCATAAATACTAGGAGGTATTTAAAGTAACATAATTATAATGTGAAGATTTATGGCCATGTTGGCCATAACTCTGATTGCCAGAGTTCACTCTGTAGCATACAAAGATTCACATCTCTCTCATATGCAAAGTACATTCATCTCCTTCAAAAGCCCTCCAAAATTGCATTACATTAGAGCACCTACTCCAAATCCAGGATGTCATCATCTAAGCAAAGTTGGACCAAAATGAAGCTCCTACGGATTTCCAGATGAAGCTATTTGAGTACAGTTACTCAAGTACAGTTCTCAATCTGAAGATATATGAACAAGTTTTATGCCACCCACACCCAGTGTATGATGGTAAATATGCATAGAGAAATTAACTTAGACTCTCTGGTTCAAAAGGAGAAAAATGAGAGGCATAAAGAAGTTGCTTTGGTCCATAGCAGTTCTGAAATCTAGTCAGGCACGTGTTGGTAATTCCTTAATTAGGACTCAGTCCTACTATTTTCTGGAAATAATTATCCATGGCACTTGGCTCTGTCTCTCATGATCTCAGTTCTGGCACTCTGAGTCATCCTTCCTGTTTTATAAAATGTCTGTGTTTGCAGCTTCATAGTTTTCTGGCCATAGAAATTATGGGCCTAAAGCCTTCTTTCCATTTTGTACCATCTCTGTTCCTTTCAGTGCAAGCTAAGCTGGTGGTATTACCTCCAATATGGTTCTCTTAAAAATGGATGGGTTTTCTATGATCGTTATTCAGATTTGCTCCATTAAATAAAAGGCAAATTTAAAATGTCATAAAGATAAGCTTCCTTTCACCTTGTCCCTCTGTTGACCTACAGAAAGAAAATGCCCTTAAGATTATTAGAATTCCTACTATTTGACTGTGAGGACCTGTAACACATACCAATAAGCTGCTAAGAGGGTCTCTTGTCTCACTCAATGGTTCTCAAATATACTAGCTAATATCTTTCTCAGGTCTTCGCATGGATTTTACAGTCACATCTCCTTGTTACCTTTAGGTCATGTTTTCCTGGTATTTGATCTTTGCCTGGTGTGATTTGTTAATTTTTTGCATTGTTCACCTTCTAGAGAGACTGGAATCGAAGACCATTTTACTTCAAAACTCATCAATTTCTGGTTTCTTTATATTTAGTTCTTTAGCTTTTCCCTCTCTCTTTTTTTTTCTTTTACTATAAACAGAAAGAAGCAGCCAGACAGCACTTA
>NW_012153618.1:4180617-4182742 GCF_000956105.1 Propithecus coquereli | reverse complement strand
ATGGTTGCCAAATGGTGACTTCCTGATTCAACCTTCCTCTTATGTTTATTAGTTAACCTAATGCTAGAGGAAGAGCTTTCTGTTTTCCCTATTTACTCATTCATTTTTACATTGGAAGACTCGTGTATTCCTATTTCATTCTATGGGATATGATCTCTAGCTTGCTCTTTTACTGCCTTCTTTTTTCTTTTGATATTCAAAATCTCTTTTTGATACTCAAATTATTTATTTTGTACTCAAATTGTCCTGAATTTGGGTAGCAAAAGCCATTTCAGGCTCACTTCTGTGTCATTCTGACATGGTTTATCATTATTTGGACACTTCTTTACATTCTGGTGTGGCAAAATGTTCCAAACTCGGATTGTGCTCTCCCCGATTCAGCCCTGGAATCAGTCATTTCTCCAGAAAGTCCTGGTTTTAGTCACAAAAGAACCAAGATCTGGCCCATAGGAGTATTCATGTTTCTGTGGTGACCCTGCTCCCAGACTGTCCTCAGTGGACGATAAGAACCATCTGTAAATTGACCACATACACGATTCCATCCATATATATATTTCCATATTTGTCTGCATATACTGAAAACCACAAGTTCATGCTGATGGATTAAATTCAAACCCAAACCCACCGGGTTCATTCAATCTTTTCCACATTCCATACTGTATCCTCCTTCTCTGACATTGAGAACCTGTCTCCCACTATCCTCAGCGTATTTATTTATTTGCTCAGTTATCCTGTACTGTAACCAATCTCCCAACCACACAGGGTGGGGGTTCTGCATGGGGGTCCTCACTGTACAGGCTCCAGACACCACTAGACTCACTTCCTGGCCCATGCTGACTCCCTTCTGCTTGGATCCCAATCCCCATGAGGCTTTTGTCCTGCCCCTGTTCAATGGGTTTTTAACTCAATTATTCAGGATGATTGGGTAAACAGTAGAGATTAGCATATGCTTTGTAAACTCTTCCAAGATTATACTGAAAGGAAGACGCTAAATGGCTTTAAACATCTTAACAGCATTCACTAGCCTCTGTTGGATCTCCCAAACTTTCCAACCTTAAAATAAGTATAAATAGAGAAACCTTGTATATGCAAGTGGTTTCAGTATAAATTTTTCAACCCTGTTGCCTATTGTTTTTTTCTGTCCCATCAGAGTAACATTATAACTTACCACAATTTAGGTTGGTGTTTTAATGTCAAAAGAAATATCAGCATGCTTTTCACTGATGTATTTCTGAATTAAAATTTTAAAACCTTGGAAATGCATGTGTTTCCTTTGTCAGCAAGAGTAATAATATACTGAGTGGACTTCAAATCAAGTATGAAGTTTTTATATGCTAAGTCTTGAAACAGAAATCTCAGACAAGCCAGTAAAATAACATAATTACAGTGATCCTGCAAAGAGGGAATGTTTTCCAGTTTACTGATAGTGAGATGCAATTGAGACTGACAAGATTATAATTCACTGTGGGTGTTAAAACACAATGTCAGATTGTAGAAACCAGTAACAGTCACCCACGTATAAATACTGTATTTTTTTTTCAAATTCATAGGCGTAAATTTAAAGATCTAAACCAAAACATACAAACTTTTTTTAACCTGTTTATTATATATTATATTTACACTAACTTCACAATTTTTAAATTGTTTCTCTTTATTTCCATTTTATATGTATTCATTTCTGACCCTCAGAAGCTTAACTGCATATTTATATCACCATAGACGCCGCTATTAATCTACTAAGTAGGTTAAATCTTGAGCTTTGGCATAGCCACTGAAAGTGTCACAGGCACTAATACATCAGTTTTTTCTTCGTGGAATATTTCTGTAAAGGAAAGAAACACAGAAAATAAAGATGCTCTCTTTTGTTTCCAGAGGAGTTAGAGTACCAGGAATTTTGGTGTCAGAGAGCCAACATCTTTTAACTCATTGTTACCTGTGTAAGGGAATCATCCTACATTCTGCCAGTCACTTTGTTTGCAGGCCTGAATAGAAGTTATATTTTTTGTTAATCTTTGGGTTCTAATTCTTAAGAACTTTGAGAAAATGATGGCATGGTTTGTTCATTATATCCTATATTAGTTATCTATTGCTACATAATGAATTGTTTGAAAACTTAGTGGCTCAA
>NW_012153618.1:4177996-4179152 GCF_000956105.1 Propithecus coquereli | reverse complement strand
CAACAGCAGAGAAACAGAAAGATATGACAGGGTGAGAAAGATGTCAAAAGAGAAAATTTGAGTGACAGCAGACCCTAGAGGCAAATGTTGACCTGGTGACCCACTGTAGTTCAACTCTGACTTCTTCCTCTGAAATCATCTTGCTTTCTCAAAAGACTTCCTTCTTCTACACTGAAGACAACATCAGCAAAGATCAAAGAAACACAGTAGTTGGATACAGTGGCTGTAGCCAGGTAAAATACTCACAAGAATTTTAATGAAGCATATTGTACACCAAATTTAACCCTTCCGTTTCTTCTGTTTCACAGGTTTTCTGAACCAGATGAATAACTCAAGCCACTCTGTTCTTCAGCCTTCATTCCAAGGATGCATGCAACTCATTCAAGTTGATGATCAACTTGTAAATTTGTACGAAGTGGCACAAAGGAAGCCAGGAAGTTTCGCCAATGTCAGCATTGACATGTGCGCCATCATAGACAGGTAAATGGATTTATCATCCTACCTCAAGTTGTCCAAACTTTCCAAATTCATGTTTCTGTTGTGGGACCACTGAAACACCCAAAAGGAAAATAAGAAAAACAAGCAAACAAACAATCAACGAACACAAAAACACCTAAGGCAAAAGTTATCATTCAAAATGTCTATTGTAGTATATTTGGGATGTTAGCAGTGACGACACTTACATCCTTACATGGATATGTGTGATAGAAGCAGCTGTGGTGTCACATGGTCCATCAGCTTCCCTCAGAGCATGTGACCCTCAGGCAAGTAGTTCTACAAGCAACAGCTGTGTGGTACAGAAACTCTGAGAGTTTATTTTGAGTTTTGCTTTCTATGCCCACAACCAGAAATGTCCCTTCTCTTTCCTGTCTCGGTCATGACTGGGCCTCAGCATATTGTCCCCTCCAAAGCTCCTTCCTAAAAGAAGAGAAACATTACAAAATATTGGTGAGCAATGTGGAAACTTACTGAAACAGAACATTTAGAATAATTGAGTTTGCTTACAAAATATTACAAAATCTAGTCTTTATTGATTTTTACAAATCTGGGAGGAGTTTTTATGAAAACTTTAATTAAATTCTCGCACAGTGGAAAATACAACTTTTATGTGAAATATTATGATAGTATTGCATACACTACCCTAACATACTTCTAG
>NW_012153618.1:4173108-4175076 GCF_000956105.1 Propithecus coquereli | reverse complement strand
AAGTAAATAATATAGTAAGTTGGAAAAAGTTTTGTGGAAAAAAAAGGAAAAATATAGAGCAAAGCAAGGAGCTCTAGCATGCAAGAAGATCAAGGTATTGTGTTGCAGTTTAAGCAGGTTGGTCAGGGTAAGCCTCATTGAAAAGATGATATTAGTGGAAGATCTGAAAAAGTAATAGAATTTACCAGTGTGGGGAAAGAGAATTCCAGGCAGAGAGAATCATCCATGCAAAGAGGCCCCCTGTTGTGATCTAGGATCATCAAGGAAGCCAGGGTGGCAAGTCTGGAAGGACAAGAGCAGTTGAAGAAGAGGAGACCAGAGCAGTCCTCGAGGCCAGGTCCTGGAGACTCACAGGTTATTGTAAGGATTTGGCTTTTATTCTGAGGGAATGAGGGAGCTACTGCAGGGCTCTGAGCAGAGCTATGGGTGATATAGTTTACATTTTAAAAGGATGAATCTGGGCTGTAGGAGCAGGGAAGGTAAAAGCACAGAGCCTACTTAGAAGGATATAATCATAATGCAGGTGGGAAATGCTTGTAGCCGAGACCAGGATGTTGACACAGGAGGTAGTAAGGTGTGGTCAATTCTGAATATATAGATTTAGAGGGTAGAGTCAGTAAGGTTTCAGATTAGTTAGATAGGAGGTATGTGAGAAAGAGAGCAAATAAGAATAAATCCGAACAATTTGGTAACAAAAACTGGAAGGGAGGAGATGCCATCTCCTCAGATAGGAAAGGCTGATGGTAGAGAAGATTAGTCAAAGTGGTTGAGGAAAAGAAATCAGAAATCCAGTGTTGGACATGAGTTGAAAGGTCTGTTGGACATGCAAGCAAAAATACCAAGAGGACAACTAGATATGTATATATCACAAGCATATATCTGCAGATTCACAATAAGCCCTGTGTCTGACAGACTCCCCATGTTAAATTATTGAAGGCCTTTTGTTATCTTTAGCTACATTTTATAAGCAGTCACAGGACTGGAAAGGGAGGAGGCAGATGGTAGACAGGAAGCCTCTCCTGACAGTGGAAGCCTCTGGCTTGAGCTTCTCAATGACTCCGCTCTTAGAGAGGAAATCTTTGTCAAACTCTCAGTTGCTAAAACATTCTGTGGAAAAGGTAAGACGTCCAGCAGATAACGTCTTTTTTCTCCTTGCGTTGTTACTTTCTTGTATCTGTTCCTAGTACCTTCACGTTGTTGACTCTTGTGCCAAACCCCCTGCGGTGCCTGACCCAAGTCTTATTTTCAACCATCTTCTCTCAATCTCTTTCCGGGTGTGGAAACATGGAAACCTCCAGAATTACTCCTTTAGCCAAAGTTAGTTTCATTCACAAGGGAGAACCACAGGGTATTTCAAAGGTTGGGGGGTGGGAGGAGAGGGTTGGAAGTTTGGGGAGAGTCAGGGAGGGCTGGCGTTGGGGCTGGGGCGAGTCAGGGGACAGCACTGGCAGGCATTGTCAGAGTTTGTAAGCTAGGAGAGTTGCTGCAACGGGCAATGGACGTAGAACTTGTGAATCAGTGTGGGGTTATTGTCTGACTTGTTTTGTGTGGTCTTATCCAGGATATGTGGGTAGAAAGAAACTGATGTTAAAATACTTTGAGCTTAATTAGGTGGTGATCGTGCTTGGTTTTATCCTGTGAGTCATGGTGAAATTCATTTCGCAAGTTCTGGTTTCTCTTTCAATCTTAAGAGCACCCTTTACAGCTAAGCTGCCAGAGGGATGTTTTTTTTTTTTTTTTGCTTTATCCTAGGGAGGAGCTGCAGGGTGACACAGCCTAGCTACTGAGATAGAAGCAGAAGTCAGCCATGGCATTCTTGAGAAAGCTTTTGTTCTCCTGACACCTATCCCTCTTCCTTTCCACACTGAGTCCCAAGAGGCACTATTCATGGCTTGCTGTGACCTTCAAGGAGATCTAAATGCAGACATGATGCCTAGAGCTGTACAGTGAAGAAAATCATATATCAAC
>NW_012153618.1:4143862-4173058 GCF_000956105.1 Propithecus coquereli | reverse complement strand
CCATTGATGTCCCCTAGAGATTGGGATCTGGAGACTAGACAGCTGTTTAGAGTCCAAAACAAACTCCTCCTCTTACAGTCAGCACAAAACTAATAAAAATGGTACATTAGAATTAGAATTTTCTTTGCCCTTTCCTGTCCACCTCCCTTATAAATATATTAAGAAACAAAACCAGTAAACATTCTGGATAACACAGAGAGTGGAAAAGGAAAAGTAAATGTCCCAACTTAAACATAGCCTACAAAATTACCACTTCAGAAATTGTGAATAGACTGCGTCCTATTCCTGAGTCAGTAATTAAGTCTTCATTATATTTTTAGATGAAGCGCATAATCACAGACCCAGTTTTATTTCTTTTTTAATTCAATGCTTTCTTTTCAAGAACATCTATCCAGTGTGATTTTTTTTCCTTGAAAGAAAAGAATAAGTAAATGGATTTTTATAAGAGCATTTAAATGAGGGCTGGGTAGATACATGTGAGATATCTCAAAACTAAGCTGATTCTTTTGGAAAGGTGAATGAAATCAGTGCAGAAGGAGATAATAAATTTTCATAAAAGCAGTTTTAAAATTTGCAGTCCTAAGTTAGATGGAGAAAAAAAATGTAACATTCCTTATTTTCTAAAATTTTATCTTCATTTGCCCATAAGCCCGCATTTCTAGTCAGTAGCAGAAAAGATAAATACTTGAACACATAAATTCAGGTACCTGTGTAACTCCTGGTTTATATGTATATTCAGTCAATATGAGATTCAATCTTAGTCAAAAGCCAAACTCCCTTTGGGGGCTGTTGTCCCATCTCAAGAGTCCCCTGAGACCCCCCAGCATGGCCCTTGAGTCAGGGCCAGCTTAGGTAGCACGTTGTCATCAGAGGAGTGGGGCCTGCTCCAGCTGCTCTACTGAGGTTCCCTCTGAGCTCCCTGAGGGTCCCCAGCTTGCTCAGTCTTTAGGGTTCAGCCTCTGTCTCTACTGCCCACTGCTACGGCAACTGTTCCTCCTGGCTTTGGGATGTGGCTTGGCTACTGCTGGACTCGGGTTCTGGTGTGTGTATAAGGTGACAGCTGATCCCCATGTAGGACTGTTTTGGTTTTAGCACTGAGAGCCCCACATGTGGAGAAACCTTCAGTTCTGGGTAAGCCAGGACGGTTGGCGACTCTCCGTCTGTTTACTATATGCTTTTCTTTGCCAACCCCTTTAACTTGTCTATCAGACATCTAAGCATTTTTATAGACCCCGTAAGGACACACAGGACTTTTATAGACCCTGGATTTTTATAGACCCCGTAAGGACTTCTGTATCTCTTGGATGCTAGATGCAAGCCAAAATTAATGTAAGTATGGTATATGTGCAGGGAGGGGTCAAGAGTTGGGGATAGCTGTCTCGGGCTTCCTCTCTGCCTCAGCCTGCCCTGCCTTCATACTTGCTAGACAGCAGCCACCTGTGGCTGACAGGAGGCTCTCTACAAATTAGATTCTCAGAAGCCACCACTGCTGTAGAATTTCTAAGTTGCTGTTGAGATTCATTCAGTGAACAAATACTCATTGAAGATCACACCAAGCTGTGAATAGTACCTCCTGGGACTCAATGCTGAGGTGGTGAAGGGAGGGTCATTGATCAGACCCTACCCTGTCTTAACTCTTTGCTTTGTCTTGTTGGCCTTCACACTTGGGGTACCCTTTTCGCTTGAAAAACCTAGCCCTTTCAAACCCAAAGCCTTTTGGTTTTAGATGACTTTGGCAGAATTGAATCCACATGTCTATTAATTTTTCCTCCTAGTCCGGAGTCCAGGGGTGAATTCTCCCAACGTCCACTCCCTGTGACAGATGTCACTGATGCACTAGAAAGACAGCCACAGTGCAAGAAAAATTTGATGAAAAATGAACAAAACAAAAACTTTGGCTGAAATTATCTCAAAATTGTTTCCTCTATAGTAAAGCAAGGCCCATCCAACAAACGTTAATGTGTCTGTAGTGATAATATTTATGCCAGATTTCTCTTTCACCTGGATCTTGCTGACTCTAAACTGCCACCCTCTGGGTGTGACACCTCCTCCTTTCACACATTTCCAAGCTGACCACTCTGCCCTGCTCTTTCTTTAGAAATGTTAATGTCATCAATTAGGCTGGTGTCAAACCTTGCCAGAAATTCTCTTAGTTTAGGGAACAGTCTGTCTTTTACCCTTTGGTGCTTATTTCATTACTCAAACTGTAGGCTTCTGGAAATAGTTTCCTTTCATTTCATGATAATTGTCATTAAGGGGTAAAGGAGGCCGAGACTCTCAGAAAAATTTTACATGATTTGAAACTTCTCTCTATCCTGACTTCACTGTGGCTCTGAGTCCGTCAAAATGCAAAGCAGCGAAGACCAGGATGGCTGAAACTAATTCTGGGAGAACTTGAGCAAACAAGTAATTTTCTAGGAATGAAATTGGATTTCCTTTTGGGGAACATGCTTAAGACAAAAGCTATTCAGAGTCCTAAAACCTAATCACCAATGTAAACAAATAGAAAAAAAAAAAAAAAAGATTAGTTACATAACCCGACTCTAATTTTCTCATAGGACAGTACATATTGCAATTCTTTAATCTAGATATGTCCATTTCGTCTGTTGTCATCACCTTATCTCAGTTTATTCCCTGTCTTCCCCATTGATTTTATACTGCAAATGGCTATATGTTCTTTCTTGGTTTGGAATAAACAAAACTACTAGTGATTTCTGGAAAGCCCTGTTCCTCGTACTAAATCTGACTTATGTCTAATATGGGATGTATGGCTCTCTGTACAAGCTTTCTTGGTCTTCCGTGCTAATACCAGTCTCCTCTTTAATCTTTCACTTCATTGCCAAAGCCATATGATTTCCTTTAGAAGGAATTCAGTGAGGAGTTTCCTGTCTATACTTAAACATTTAAGCCATGGGCATTTTTTTTAGCACAAAAACATAAGCTCGATGACCTCAAAGTATCACACACCCAGGAGAACCCATGTTCAAGTTGCCTCTCTGAAGTCATTTCAAAGTGATTTTATTTTTAAGTACAAATAGACTACTAGAGTGACAAAACTTATTTTAAAAAAAAAAAAAAAAAGTAGTGAAATGCCAGAGGAGATAACTCTCCTAGGAAAAGAAGGAAAATAAAAAAAGTTGAATTAGCTATTTTAAGATTCAACAGCAGCTCTATTCTTCTTTGATGCATTGCATGTATTAGGACAAAAGAAAACTATATTTGCTTTTGGCATATAGCTGTGCTTTGACATTTAAATCCCAAGGAAGGCTTAGTGCATAAAAGTAATGTCACAAAAACAGTTATATGTTTGAAGATAAACAGAAACGAATAAGATAAATAATTTTAACATGTAGCAAAATCAACTACAGAGAGATTTAAATAAGTCATTCAATTTAATTTCTTGCTTTTGATATCACATTACCTGAAAAATAAAAGGAATAGCGAATCATTTTAAAACATTTAAAATACCTTTCTTAACAAGTATTTTCTTCTTGAGATAATTGCTTTTCTCAATTACTTGGATACATTGCAAAATTTTGATTGAACACTAACAGCTCATTTAATTGCCCCCCTCTAAACTAACTTTACAAATTAATAAACATTTGCCTTTCCTTTTGCTGGGTCAGCAGTCTGGAATGTTGGTTCTTGGTCAAAGAATGACCAGACACCAAAGGAAGGTAAGTATGAAACGAAGTTTATTGAGGAGAGAAAGATAGGATTATAGAGTAAGAGCAAGTATAGGTTTACAGAGTAAGAGCAGGATAACGTTTGCCACAGAACGGCGAACGGGCCCCTTGTCCTACCAAAAATTCCTTGGTTTTGCTCTGGGTCTGGTTTAATAGTGTCTGAACTGGGCCTTCCTTGTGGTTCAGATGTCATCATCGAACTACTTTAACAGACAGTTGGGAGTTACATGACCTGAGTCTTACTGCACCTGTGGATCTCCCATGAGCCTCTCTGAAAGCCGATTTGGGGAGGGTGAACCACAGTGTAGATTTAAGCTAATGACATGATAATTAGACTTAGGTTGTTCTAAGTCACCTTCCAGACCCCATTGTACCTATGCTGCTTGGACCATGGACTAGAGAGTCCTCGGCATTCTTTTGTAGTTGGCGCTCTAAGTTCTGATCGGTAAGTTGGTAGGGCATTTGCCTCCTCCCCCAGTAGTGGCAGTCGTTGGGGCAACCACCTGGTCCCCAGGAGGAGCCAGAAGTCCGTAGCTGTCTACCTAAGACTTTTATAAAATATTGGGAGTGATACCCGTGTCTTGATGGAGGAGGATTTGGAACTGATAGACCATCATCCTTTATCTGTTGTATGCCTTCCAGCATGCTGTGTGGGAGTCAGTTGTTTATTCCTGAATATGTGTATGCAAGCCATGCGTGTTATTGTAATAACATAATGCAATTAAATACCAAGTATTAATACATTTTTAAGTGAGTAGAGACAGGAAAAAAAGTTTCTATTTAAACCAAATTAAAAGGTTTTAGAAAGAGAAGTGGCTAAAAACAAACAGAAGACCATAAGTTTAGGTGTAGGCTAGGCAACTATAAAAATTTGCAGAAATTCATAAAAAGTGAGGTGTATTCACTGAGTTTCATCGGTGGCTTTAGTTTTCACTGCACTTTAAGGAACCAAAACTGAAAATTGAGAGTAATACTTTATGGAAATGGTTGTCAGAAAGGCTGGTGGATTGGAATTGTAGACTTCCAAGTATCAGGCTGATACCAAAGACTCTAGAGCAATTCCCTCTAATAAATGAGTCATTGAATTTACATGACAAGGGGTTTTCAGTTAAATTAAAATGATTAAGATATGTATCTTTTTAATGAGTTATTTCTTTACTGGATTTCATTAAACCCAATATATTAAAGACTTGTACTGTTCTCCACTCTGGATTATTTTTTTAAAAAGTAGAGTTCACTTTTTCCTTTGCTTTCTCTATTTGAGGCATTTTTGCATTCCAAGTAATGAAGAGAGATGGAAGGGAATGGGAGAGAAAGGGAAAGGAAAGGGAAAAGATAGAGGAATATTAATATTAATATTATTAAACCGTTGCTTTCTGGTTTATCGGTAGGAGACATTTTTTACTTTCATTAAAACAAAAATCAGGGCTAAAAATTAAAGAATGGTATTTACTCATTACAGTATTTTCAAAATAACAAAAAAAAATTGTTTGAAAATTTTTCTTTGCTATTTAAATGATCTGCAACCTGAGAAGAAGAAGAAAGGAATCATAGGTTTTTTTATGCCAGGAAAAATAGTCTTATGAAGACTTGCTATCATTTTAATTTTATTTGCTAATTAAAAACAAATATGTCCTCTTTGTGTGGTTTTATCTATACTGACTAGAAACTAGTTTTAAGAGTGTAACAAGCTTAGCTTTTCAGATAGCAATGTCTAAAATTCTCAAAGTACCCCATATTAAAGATAAATACTTTATTGTCTTTGCCTATGAATTCAATCAGGAACTTAGAATGTGAATCTAATTTTGTTTTCCAAATCCTGCTTACATCAAAAAGAATGTTGCATGAGCAGGAGAGGAATACAGATGGAAGGGGCGAGGAACATGTGTGTGTTTGTTTGAAATAGTGTTGGAAAATGAATCTATAATAAAATTTAACAAACAAATTGCAATATCTGAAAGGGGTTTATAATCAGTAAACACACTGATTTAAATAGATCATTATCTACAATTATAATATGAGTAAACCCTCTAAGTACTGTATGATATTTGTTTATAGGATTAACTTTATTTGCTTTCAGCAAGTGGTGCCTGTTAAACTTTTATTCTGGGAGTTTCATGATCTTTGACTCTTTGGCATAATCCCAGAAAGGCTTCATAAACATGAAAATCATTTTCATGAACACACTTCGGTGAAGATCCCTTCTGGGGAAACAGACAGACGGTAACATCGAGATGAACTACTTTTTCTTAAAACTTCAGGTATTTGAAAATTTAAGAAGAAAGAGTGATATTTTCAGAGTTAGGTAGAAACACTATACACACAGAGGCAAGTTCCTTTCATGTAGTTATTCTCTATCATTAACTCAAGGGGCATTTGTTAATATCCTGTGAAGGTCAAGCCATTGGTACTAGTCTATACAATGAGAAAACCAAAAGACACAGAATAGGATCTCTTCTCCTAGGAAATGTATTAATGTAGTCATGGAGACAGTAAACATTCATAGGAAGTATTAAAACTGGTAAGAAGCACATGCTTCTTAATCATTACAGGTTATGATTTCTATAGGAAATTAATGAGGGGAAAAAATCACTGTGGGCTACAGTGGCTAATGGAAGCTTTGTAAAGGAGTAGGTTAAACTTTACAGGAACTTTAGCCTCAGATGATGAAAAAGAAATGACAAAAACAGGGAAAAGCAAAGGCGTGAGCAGAAGTGTGGAGATATGGATAACTATGTCATATTTCTGAAACAGTCAAGAGATCATTTAACTCCTGCAGAAAGTTTGTGTAGGGGAGTCATGGAAAAGTTGGAAAGATATGTCTTTCATTTATTCATTCATTCCGTATTCATTGATTACCATGTGTCAAAGATAGTGTTAGCCTTGATGAATAAGACGTAAACTTACAAACCCTACTTTCTTACTGACTAATGAAAGAGACAGACATCAAAAAGATAATTATTGAGAAAGTGGCAAATGCTGAAACTAAAGTATGCAGAAGGAATGGTTCTCTAATTCTGCCTAGTGTCAAGGTGAGGGTAGAAGGACCAGTTCACAACCACACAGTACAGGCATTCCAGACAGTGGGAAAGCACATGCAGAAGGACGTGGGTAGAACGACTTGGGTGCTCACACTAAACTCAAGTTGTTACGTGGGTTCTTTTGGAGATTGGCAGCTACTAGTGAGGGAAGCTAGAAATTTAGGGAGAACTGAAAAAATAAAGGATCTGGCATGTTATTTGCCCACTAAAAAGATCGTAATTTATCCTCTGGACAATAAATCACTGAAGGATTTTCAGAGAAGTCAAGTTTTGCGTTACTAACACTTGTTCTGCTCCTTTGAGCAGCGGTGGTGAAAGCTGAGCTGTAGCATGGCAGTAAAACATAGGGAAAAGGGCAAACCCAAGGGAGTGAGGAGCTGGGCTGGGAGAACTCAGGACATACAGAAGCAGGAAGTGTGCTAGTAGGAGAGAGAAACCGGTTTCACGGTGAAAAAAAGGCTTTAATGGAAGAAAGATTAAGTTTTATCTTCACTAGTTCCTGATAAATCTTAACTGAATAGTTGTTTAGTAATGAGTACACCAGTTAAAGGTTTTATTGGGATCTGGAAAATGTTGAAAACTAGTAGCGGCAATTGAGCAATGGGGAGAAGTAAAAGAGAAAAAATTAAAACCAGAGAGACAGAGTTGGGATAGAAGAAGTGCAGGTGGTAAGATACTGGGGTGAAAAGGAAGGCAAGCGATGGCAAGAGCTGTACGGTCCGACGTGGCAGCCGCTAGCCACACGTGGCTACTGGCAATTTAAAAAGCAGCTACTTCTAATTGAGATGTGCTGTAAATATAAAATACACAACAGATTATAAATACATGGTATAAAGGAATATATACCAATAATTTTATACTGGTTTCAAGTAAAATGCTGTTAAAATTTTACTTTTTTAATGTGGTCGCCATAACATTTAAAATTACATATTATATGTGGCTCACATGGTATTATTGTTGGACAGCACTGGTCTAATCTTCCTTTAGATAGTTCTACCTGGATAGCGTGCAGCTAAACCGGGCTCTTCAGCTTCTTTGTTGGTCTTGTCCACCAGTGAGTTAAAAAATCCATGCAACTTCTGATAGAACTTAACTTGTCCTTTAGAATTATTTTATTTCAAAGATAATGGGGATTCCCTGAAGTCTGTGAAACTGGCATCATTCTGAAATTCTCAGTCCCTTTTAATTAGTTAGAAGTTTTCTTAAGCCTGAATCTACTTGCAATACCACCTCCAGAGAATATCTTTACAGACTTAGAGGCCAGGTGTGTTGGTTTCTCCTGGAATATTAATTCCCTATTCATTAAAAATAAAAAGTATTTAATAAGAAAATTATGAAGCCCAAATTAAAATATTTTAGTTGAGCACAGGTTAGAACTTTCCTGGTTCAAAGGTTAATTTCTTCCACTAAAATATTTGTCAATGGTACAACTGTGTGTAAGTACAAGTTTGAAGTTTGAGTCTCAGTTAGAAATTGCTTTCAGCTGCTAGGACCAAAGACCTAATTACAATTTTTTAGACAAATCTAAAGTTCATATTGCACATGTAAGTTGTCTCAAATAGACTTTCCAGAGCTTGTACGGTAACTCCAAAAAGCAATGTGAGACCCAGAGTCTGACATTCTGCTCTAATTTCCCTAGGTCATGGTTTCTATTCCCCCAGTGATGAGAAGGCTGCTAGAACTCTAGGAATTTAATATGATTTTCATAAAGAAAGTAGGAGAGCCCACCTTCTCTTTTAATATGCCTTCCCAGAAGTTCCATGCAGCATTTTCTCTTTATATCTCTTTGGCCAGATTTAATCGCAACTACAGTTGCAAGCTGCAAGATAGACTGGGAATTATAATTGCATTCTAGGTGGTAACGTGCCTAATAAATTTCGGGGATTGTTACTAAGGGGAAAGATGAAAATATGTCATGGGATAGACAAATAGCAATTTCTGCCTAGTTGAATTGCAAAAAAACAAAACTGCATGCTTCTAGGAAAAAAAATACTTGCTACAGTATTTATATAATTTATTCAAGTTACACATATTATATTTTTCCTTCAACAATTCAAAAATAAATATATTTATCAAACTTCAGACTTAAAAATGTTGGTGTATTCAGGGTAAATAAGATACAGCCGCTACCTTTAAGGATTTCATAATAGAGTGGCAGAGGTGGATACATTCTAGTTCTTATGCTGACCTCCTAATTGAAATTCACCATAACTTCTCATTGCCCTTAGGAAAAAGACCCAGGACTTAGTCTATTAGCCTCTTGTGGTCTGGCCCTTGTCTCCCTTTGCAGCTTCATCTCACGCCATTCTCCTGCACACCCTCTGGCCACACTGGCCTTTGGTCAGTGCCTGGGCTGTGCTTTCAGTGGGGTGCTCACCTGCACTGCTCCCTGGGTCTGGAGTTTCTCCACCCCACCACTCATCACTCTTTTGCTTTCTTATCCCTCAGATCTCAATTCATAAATGGCTTCTTTAGGGAAGCCATCCCAGACTCTCTGGATTAGGTTCCTTTTAACTTATTGATAATTACACATTCAAGACTGTGATTACACATCCTCTAGACTTTGAGCTTCCTAAGAATGAAAGCAGGAAACAGACCTGCTTTCAGTCCCCATTGTGCCTCCGTGCCTAGCACAGTGTCTGATGCGCAACATGGTCTGACTACACGTATTCACCCTTGAGTGGATGAATGTAATAGTGGCACAAAAGAGACTATGAAATTATAAAAAGGGGAAAGAATAATTCCAAATGGAGGAAGTCAGCATTGTTTCATGAAAGAAATAGAATTAAAACTGGTCCTTCAAGGACAAAAGTGCTAGCATCAGATGAGAAGGGGCAAGGCTGTTTTGGAGAAATGGACAATATAAACTAAGGCATGTGACATGGTTAAAATAGGATGTTGCCCCAAATTCTCAGAATACCTTAAAACCATTCTAAGAATTTGCACTCTAGTCTATGATCTAGGAAGCCATTCACTTCTAGAATGTGTGCATGTGCTTGTGCTTAAGTGTGTACATCCCAGAGAAACTGTCATCAGATTTTATCCACTGGAAGGAAATACCACTTCAACTCATTCATTCTCAAAACTCTCTGCGAGCCACTGTCTTCCCCACCTATCCTCTTTGAGTCAGTGGTCAGAAAATCCTAGAAGTAGGTACATCAGAAAAGAGTTTATTGGAAATATTTTTAAAGTAATGGTTCTAAACTCTTTTATTTTTCCAATGAATTTAGTAGAGTAAGAAAACGACTAGCTTCTATTGAAAAATTTACTGTAGGATGTTTCCTTCACAGAGAAATTAGATTTCGGATGTCACGAGGGAATAGGAGAAGTATTAGAGAAAAGCATTCGAGGTGAAAATTAGTCTTTTTTTTGAGAATGAGTATTTTAGTTCAGTACTTCTCAATCTCTTAGATGCATTCAAATCATCTGGGATCTTGTCAAAAGACAGATTCTATTCAGTGGGATAAAAGTGAGGACTGAGATCGTGCATTTGTATCAAGCTCCAAGATGCTGCCACTGCTGCTGGCTCCCGGGCCACACTCTCAATGTAGAAGCTTCTACTCTCTGCATCTTGGCTCCCAGACGTGTGGAAAATGCAGCTCAGGTGGTAAGAAAAAAAAAATCGGTGATGTGGGCCTTTGAGGTGTTACAATATATAAACTAGGGGAGTCTAGTTTTCTTACCATCTCCAGAGAAAATAAACCAATGCAGCTGACGTAGAAATCAGCTGGGATAGCCTGGCACAGTTTCCACTTGCATTGCCTGTTCTCTTTAGAGTGTGCCATGCCTTATGCTACCATTAGAAAGAAACACAGAAAAGTGTTTTTCAATAATTCACTGTTACTGACTGGTTAACCAGCCACACATTTAGATGTGCTGTTGTACCGTCAGTATCCTTTCTGTACATAGAGACAGTGAATTATTGAAAAATCTCTATGAAACCTCCTTAGGTGTCACCCTCAAAATTTAGTTTCAGGTGAGCGCATACAATAGGCTATGCTTGCCTTTCTGGCAGGACCGATAGCCTTACCCTCCCACCTCATTCTTCCTTGGCAGAGGGTCTCCCACTTATTTTGTCTCCCACTTATCTTAAAATTTCTTCCTAATAGGATTATCTTCTATAGAGATCAACGCAAACTAGTCCAAGTAAAGGCAACGTATAAAGCTACACATGAAATAATTAGGAAAAAAATTTGTAGGAACTTAAAGTAAGTGGCATAACAGTAAGATGACCATATAATTTTCCATAAAACTGGAATTCTTTTAAGAGTGGAAGGAATATAACAGGCATGAACTGGTTTTGTGCTGGAAAAATCAAGATGCGTGGTAACCTTACCTAATAGATGTGGGCCCTACCGAGGTTGATGATAGAGGAACTTCTTGATTTGAGACTGTTTTAAAGGTATGCATTTGTGTATCTTCACCCAAATACTCTGCACTAATGTATCTGAGCTATATTGCATTCATTTGTTTCCTTTAACCCAAACCAACTGAATTCCTCTGTTTATAGTTTTTGTATTCTCATAAATTCCATGATGGGCACATATATGTTGCCTGCTTTCTCGGCAACTGATTTCCTGTGGGCGATCCCCACTGTATCCCTTTCCACCAGACTCTGGTTTCTGTTTGGGTTCAGAGAAGCTGATCTGTCTTCAGTTATAATCAATGTCTCAGTCTGTGGCCACTGGGACTGCTTCCAGCATGTGCCCACGATTAAGGCCAGACATCCTGAAACCCGTGTGTGATCATGAGCAGGGCCGCCCTGGCGGCGGACAAAGTGGAGAACTCAATCAGAGAGAGAAATAAACCCTGATCTCGGCGACTGCTGAGCCACTGGATTGGGCCTGCGCCTCCACACCCTTCACTGACTTGAGCTGACAAGCTTTTTTCCTTGTGAACATAGACTCCGCTGGGTTTTCTGTTGTTTGCAGCTGAAACCTTTAGAACTAATACAACTTAGTGTGCACAGTGCCCCAGATTTGGTCCCGAGCTCCTCTTTATTGACCTTTGTTTCTGCTGTCATTGTTGATTGGCCAATTGTTTTTATATTTCTTACTTTAAATTCTAGAAAGAAAATTTATTGGTTTAAATTTGTCTTTGTTTACCAGGTTCTAGTAATAAGTTATTGGTCAACACATGGTTCGGCTGCTTGGTCAAGTGCCCAGCCACAAACCAGCTGAACGGGAGGGCTGCTGCCCATCCCTCTGCAGACCTGTATCCATGTTCTTTCCATGTGGGTACAGGTATTGGGACACCTGTATAAGATTCAGTTTTAAACCCTATGTTCATTATTATGCTTGCTTTTTGACTGTATCATTCCAACCACAGTTATGTATCCCACAAACTTAGAATACTAAATTCATTGCTTTAGTCCATTTGAGCTGCTATAACAGAATACTATAGACTAGGTGGCTTATAAACAACAGAAATTCATTTCTTAAGTTCTGGAGGCTGGAAAGCCTGAGTTGAAAGTGCCAGCAGATTCAGTGTCTGGTGAGAACTCACTTCCTGTTTCTTAGATGGACACCTATCTTCTTATTGTGTCCTCAACGTGGCAGACAGGTGAGGGAGCTCTCTGTGATCTCTTTTTTATAAGGGCGCTAATCCCATTCATGAGGGCAAAGCCCTCCCAAGGGCCCCACCTCCTAATACCATCACATAGCAGATAAGGTTGCAATATATGAATTTTGGAGAGGACATAAACATTCGGTCTATAACACTCATATTTTGCATTTTAGAGAACAACAAGAAAAAAGTTAAATTTTAATTTTGGAAAACTCCCCTTCCTTGTCTCATTTTTATTCTTTCCTTTTGCAATGTAATTATTATTATATTGAACCCATATCTGATGATGGTAAGTTTAAATGGATCAAAATTATTGTTCCTTAAAAGCAACACCAAATTTTATAAGATACGATGCATACTAATTAAAGTTCAAGGAGCCCTAGGCAAGAAGAAAAGATAAGCCATTGCTTAAGTTATGCAAAAGTATATTAAATATTCAAGATTAATTAAAATCTAGGGAAAGTTTTTTAAGAATGCTATTTAAAGTTTGCATAAAAGTTAATGCAGTTACTATGAAATGTTTGCTATCAAACTGGTTTGATGAATAAGGGAAGTCAATTAGTAACATACTAAAATAAGACTTAATTTATGTTTCTATAGATAGATTCTTTGTTCTGTGAAATCACTTATAATTGCATAATAATATGATAGTAATTATATGCCAATACCCACTGTTTCACAAAGTGAGGGAAAGCATAATTTTATGGTATTTATTTATTTTTTAAATGAATAATATTCCTTTAAAACTCATCTGATGATTTCCACAAGAAAAGTTTCATTGGTGAGAAATCAGAAAATTTGATTTCTTGTGTTTTTTTTCATAAAAAAAAGAGGAGAGCACAATTTTTACTGAGCAGGTGGTTCCTAATGTATGAATTCTTGATCAAAGAATGATCTAGCTTTGTCAACAGTGCCAGGAAAGTTCTGATTCTGACTTCTGAAATTGCTCTTTATTCTCCAGTTCAGAACATATAAGCCATGGCATCCCTTTTCTTACATAGACGTAGATATGTAAGGAGCTAATATAGTCAATTATTTCCAAGAATGTCTGGCCATGTCCATCTGACACAGTTTATTATTTTTGAGGCCACTGCTAACTGGGAAAAAGTTTTCCTAGCATCCTAATGTAAAATTACAATTGCATTTTCCCAGAGTAACAATAGTCTAAAGATTGGGAGCAGCGGCTGATAATTAGAAATAGACTTTGTAAGCTCGCGTGTGAAACAAGCCCATTTATAGCATATTTTTATATCAAAAGGGAAAATGTAGTCTGATTTTCAAACAATTGACTGGCAAGTGGACTTATCCAGTGTTATCTTTTAATAATCAATACAGCTATTCAAAAGACAAAAGTGACTTTCTCTAGAAAAGAAAGTGGGACAAATTAGCAGTGATCTATTTATTGCAAGTTACAATAGTGTCTAGAGGTAAGTAAAAAGCTTTCAGTAATGTCTTCGAGCCTGGAAGCACCAGCTTTATTCTCACTGCGGAACAAGGTCTAAAGGAACTTTTATGACTACTGTGTCTGACAGAGAATCAAAACTCGGCTAAACCCAGTGGTGAGGGACTCATTGCTAAACGGACTTACAAGTACTGTGTTATTTCCTAAAAATAAAACATATCTACCCTATGAAGTAAGATTTCCCCCAACACCAAAAAATTCCAGCAAGCTTTGAGTGGTTGAATGCATAGCCACCATATGAAAGAAGATGTGAGCAATAAATAAGGAGTCATGTAACTAAACAGATTCCCCGTGGATGTCTGTTTTCCAAGGAGGAGATTCCCAACCTTGCCCTCCCTGGAGTTCACCTTCCACAGGCTGGGGACCTGCTCAGGCTCAAATGTGGCACCGCAGGGGTCCAACCCCTGCCCCTGGTCCTGGCAGCATTTTCATCTGTGTGGCCTTATACTCTGCCACGTAGATGCGGATACGTGGCCAGGGTTATAGGAAAAATTTTTTCTCGATATTTAGTTGGAATATTAAAAAGAACATAAAAAAATGAGATCCATGCTCTACACCATAACACACGGTCTGGCAAGATGGCTTATTTTTATTTAATGATTTTGTTTATAAATTGCCTCTTTATAATTATAACTGAAAACTGAGAACAAATGAAAAGGAGAAGGCATAAGTTAATACATGTCCTGTGCTTGAGCTTGAAATTTGGCTTGGAGTTTCTTGGAAGCTTTATTATACATGTTGGAAATATGTACAGGGTTGGCATAAATACCCAGCTGGAGTTTTCATGTTAGATTGTCTACCAGTATTTGTGTGGGTATTGGCTTAATATATTACCAATATTACTGTGTAAAATTCAAGGAGAATTTTTCTTGATCTGGCCTCAGATGAGATTCAAGAAGCACATGGGCCTGCAGGAAATATTCAAAGTCAAAGCCCTAGAACAATCATTAATCATGGACCTGCCAAAATTATCTGATCTGGATGCCATCAGCTCTTCCTTAAGTCTTTGCTTTGACACTTGCTCCATTGGACAGAACAATGACAAAAAGAGTAAAATTTCTTTCCCTACCCAGGCATCTTATTAAATGAAGCTTAGAAGCAGAGATTCTTCTAGATACGCAAAGATACCAGTTCATCTTTGTGAAAAATTTTAATGTTAACTGTTGGGATAGGAAAAAAATAAATCTAAACTCGCTAATGGCATAAATTTTCTAAAATTGTAAATTGCATCATTCACCAAGTGTATATGGTTAGAAATGAAAGCAATAATATACACTTACTATTTAAGTTCAATATAAGGAGAGGGCTGTATGTCAAAATGTCATCTCTATTGAAGTGCTATAAGAAAAACTTCCTCCAGCAGCACTGAGTCATCCTAAAGTGGTAGGTGTAATTTTTTAGAAGAATTGTTTGTTGTTCTGAATACCAAATAACCAAGGCACACATCAAATACCATAACCAGTGACATTTAAGTGAATTATTTTCATTAAGTATTGCAGTGCTGTCATGAGGAATGAAACGGAGGAGCAAAATGAAGCTAGACATGAAATGTGTTCAACATTACTTCCCAAATATTTCCAGAGAATTAATTAATTGAGTCATTCAACAATATTTATTGAGGGCCTGGAGAAATGCTATGATATTTGATACAGCAAAAGATGTTCACATTTATGACCTCATTCTGTCACTTTCTGCCATAGGTAGCATCCCATTGGCAGCAGGGATGCAGGGATACATGTTTAGAAATTATCCCTTAAAAATATTATTTAAATTGATGCATTTTCTAAAAAATTATGAAACACCAATGTTTTCTTCAGTTTCTTATTTTACATGACATGTGATTGACTTTAGGAAACATTTGTTGTCACTGAGCATTAATAATGTTATATTAACAATTAACTGAAAACAACCAAAAATTCTAACTGCAAGACCCAGTTGCAGTTAGGAGTTTATTGCTAAGTACTCTGGCATTGTGTCAATGTTTATAATCAAGTTCTCTTAGACTACAAAATCCACGACAAAGGAGGAGGTTAGGGAGTGTTCTTTGATGTTGATCTCTGATAGAGGATCATAATAACCATTGAAAATTTTTGCAATGCAAGCTGCACAAGAAAAGCCTATCCCTGGAGTACAGAAACATTCTTAAGAGAAATAGATGTTCCTCAAAGAGTTTGGTTTTGACCTTTATGAATTATATGTTATCACTGCTTTGAATTAAGCTATTACTACCTCATTGTTAGTTTAACAGCTAGCGAATGAGTAGGTGTTCTGAAAAGCAGTGTTTAGCATCATGTAAAATGTTATTTTAAAAGTTCATTTCCACTGAGAGGATTTTCTAATAACCGTGTTTCTGCTAGTAATTCATGCATGTATATTAAAAATATTGAAATAGGAACTACTGTGATATAGTTTGATAGAAAAATATTAATAGATGGTAGATGTTACAGAGTTTCATTTCCACACAGAAATGTTACATTGGAGGATTATCAGCTTTCTATTCATTCAAAATGTAGTTATAGCATCCATCCTTCTACATATAAATAGTATAAATATAAATAGTATATTTGTCTACATCCTCCAAATTATACAATTAAAATTAAATATCTATTTAAAATTATTAAAATATCTAGATTTCTGGTATGTTCTAATGTGTATATGTGACATATACATATGTTGATATATATACACACATGTAGACATATGTACACTACTGATTATACATATAATCTGATTTATATTATATACATGCTATGCTGACAATATATATAATCCCTTATACAAGTTTTTTACCCCACTAGCATCCTAAGTTTATAATCATTCCATACTAAATCAAACAAGCATATGCCTCATTCCTGTTTAGATCCTGACAAATATGATATCTTTAATTAAGTCCTGTGTATACTGAAGGAATGGTTCAGCAGGACCACTAATACACCATCTGAACAGAAAATAGTCACAGATAATTAACTAAACTTAATTGTACTTGAATATGAATTACCTTCTTTATATAGGGGATCAATCTTAGGTTCACAGAAATGGACGTGGTAAACAACAGAATTAGCTCCTATTGCATCATATTTGTAGTAGATTTTGTAAGTTAACAAAATACTTTTTTACCATTGCTTTGGAATAAAGTTTCATGACAATTTTTTCATATAACATTTTTTAAAATCTCAGAGTATTAAGGGGGTACAAATGATTTTGGTTACATGGATTGCTTTTATAATGCTTGAGTCAGGGTTAAAAGTGTGCCTGTCACCCAGATAATGTTCGTTGTACCCATTAGGTAGGTTTTCACCCATCATCACCTCCACACTCCCCCTGGCTTGATTTCCATTGAGTTTTACTTCCCTCTATGCAGATGTGTGCTCATCAGTTCCAATTTAATAGTGAGCATATGTGGTGTTTGTTTTTCATATAACTTTACTGTATAAGGGTTTGCAAAAAAAATCATTTTAACTTCTTTGTTAGAAATCATTTGTAGATTGAGCTACTTTTCTGGCTAGTCATAGAATGCAAACAGATGGTTGGATTGAATAGCAGTTGCTAAGGCTTTAAAGGCAGGTCACCATTAGGTTCTAAGTGCCCTGCATGACAAGTTGAGATCTGTAGATATTTTGACTAATGATCTCTTCTAATTGCAAGACATATAATGAAAAATAAAAGGCACACTCGGACCACTCTTTAGGTCCTTTTCCCAATTCCCTAAATTAGGCTTTTGTGAAATGTCTGTAGTTGTTATGAAAGTGATAAAATTTGATTTACAGGAGTCCCTTAATTAAGTTAGCCTAGGTAGGCTGATGTTAGTTTCCAAGATCATGGAGTCAGTCAAGCAGTAATTTATTTGAAAATTCTGATTAAAATGCTTAATATAATGACTATACATGGTTTTAATAATTATAGAACACATACTACTTATATTTTTTGAAGCAGATCTAAAACTATTTTTTTCATTGTGTGTATTTTTAAGGAGTAAGCAATTCGCTAAACCTCCCCTCTAAGGAAATTTACAGACCATTGGCCCGATACCACTTCATCCTTGCAGATTTGAATATCTGGTTTGCTGCCACATGCTCCAATAACACTTCTGCCATATCCTCTGGAGTTTTCAATATCCACGTAGACCATTCTTTCAACAAATTCATCTCTTAATTATTGGACTTCTTCTCTGCCATCAATATCCTCCAACATGTCTTAGCCTCTCATTTCCAGGGACATCCTCTCGTCCTCAACATAATCATTAACTACAACCACACCATAATTTTGCAGCTCCCTAACTTGGCCACAACAGTATATTTTTCCTACACTTTCTTCATTTATCTGCTCACTTCCTTCCCAACTAGCTGTAGTCCCATGTTCTATCACTACAATGACTCCCTTGCAATCACTCTTCAGTTCTTTGTTCTTCTCTCCTTCCCTAACACTTGCCCAGAAAATAATAAGGTTGATTAGGAGAAACTTTCCTGCTTCAAATCTCTCCAGGGGGCAGAACATGGTGTGGGAAAACCACACACCTCTACCCCTGCTCCATCTCCTCCTTTCCCCTCAAACCTCAATCTGTCCTCCTCTCCTTCAGCTGATCATGTTTCCCAATTTTTTAAAATAGCAACTTATTTCTTTGTCCCCTGTTAAAGTAGCAGTGATCATTGTTTTCACTTTCTTTTTGCTTCCTTCTTTTCTAACCTATAGCAAAAAGGCCTTCATCCCTACGGGAACGGCTCTTGTCAAGTCACCAGCAGTCTTTGTGTTGCTTAGTCTAGTGGAGAATTCTCAGTCCTCATTTTGACTTAGAAGTAACATTTGATGCAGACCTTTCTTTCTTGAAACATTGTGCATGTGTGTTTTCTTAGTGTTTCTCTCTCTTGGTTCTCCTCTCTCCTAAGTCTACTACTCCTTCTCATTTCAATGTCTCCTAATTTTGCTCATCTTGAAACAGTAGAGAGCCCCAGGTTTCCATCTTTGGACTTTTCTCATTTCTATCTATACGCACTCCCCAGGAGAACTCATCTAGGCTCTATGTTCCATCTATATGCTTACAACTCACAACCTTATATCTCCACTCTATCGTCTCTATTGAGCTGTAGACCTCACACAAAAAAAGAAAAAGAAATTTATTTCTAATAGTTCTGGAAAGTCTGAAATCAAGATGCCAGCAGGATTGGTATCTGGTGAGGGCTGTTCTTTGCTTGTAAGATGGTACCTTGTTGCCATATTAGAATATGGCACCTTGTTGCTGGATCCTTCAGAGGAGAAGAAAGCTGTATTCTCATGTGGTAGAAAGGAAGGAAAGGCAAGAGAGTGCTCCCTTCAACCTTGAGCCCCCCTGCGTTTTTGTTTTTGTTTTTGTTTTTGTTTTTTTTGAGACAGAATCTCACTCTATTGCCCAGGCTGGAATACAGTGAACTCATCACAGCTCACTGCAGCCTTAAGCTTCTGGGCTCAAGTGATTCTTCTGCCTCAGCCTCCTGAGTATCTGGGACTACAGGTGCATGCCACCATGCCTGGCTAATTTTTATATTTTTTGTAGAGACTGGTCTTGTTATTGCTTAGGCTGGTCTAGAACTCCTGGCCTTGAGCAATCCTCCCACCTTGGCCTCCCACAGTGCTGGAATCATAAGCCATTGTGCCCAGTCTCCTTGAGCCCTTTTATAAGGGTGTTAATCTCATTCATGAGAGTGGAGCCCTCATGAATTAATTACCTCCCAAAGGCCACACCTCTTAATATTGTTCCTTTGGGGATTAAGTTCCACCATGAATTTTAGAGGAGGAGACACCATCATTCAAACCACAATAGTGCAGAAATCAGTCTTAACTGGGAGTATCTGGAATGGCTTTATGGAATATAGGTTCTTTCAACAGATAATGATAAGAGAATATGGACAACATGATTCCTATCAGAGCAAGCCAAGACAAAGGCAAATGAGCAGGGAGACATGTTTGAGAAAGTTGAACAATAGTTTGGCTAAAATATAGAAATAAAACTATGAGGCCCACATTATGGGAAGTTTGAATGCTAAGGCAGAGATTGGGCGTTTTAATGGGTAGGTAACCAATAAGGAAAATAGAACGTTTATAAAGTACATAGTATTCACATTGAAAACTGATAGAATCGAAAGGCAGCCACGATAAAGCACATGAAGAGAAGTACTAATGAAAAATAGATATTGTTCTGGGGTGCTTTCACTATTTACAAATGCAGGTACATGTACTCTCTGACTGTTATTCATTTTCCTGGAGGGCTTCAGGCAATCAGCCTTTATCTTTCCTGGGCCTCAGGAAGAGGACAAGGTTAAAGCTGCTTTAAAGGGTAGAAATAGCCCAATTGTTTTGTTCATGATTTCTTTTGCTTTTTATACGCAAACTTAAACATGTAATTCTTAGAAAAGAGTGCTTAAAGAGAAGGCTTAAGGCAGGGGAAATCTGGCACATGTTAAAATTTCATGTTTCAGGTAAATAAGAAAATAGTAAAATGCCTCTTTCAAACATAAAAATTTCCATTGCAAAGAATAGTACAAATAAATCAAAGTAAATCCTGATTTCATTGGCTCACATTAAATGCAACACTCAACAATAACAATACAGCTACATTTGTCATTTGACAAATGGTGAGCTTGGGAGACTGAGGCAATCACAAATAGTAGTCTAGCTCAAGTTTACCACTTTATTAACTTTATAGCGTTTTTTTCAGTTAATAATAAAACTGCTTTATATTGCTATTTGTTATCTTCATTTTCAACTAGATAGCATAAGGTGAAGGGCCTTTTACTTTTCTTGAATTTCATATTTCTCATTTAATGATTAAACTAGGCCATATAATTAGAATTACATAAATTGCATTGGATTGGATAGCCATCCTCTTCTACACCAGAATGAAAGAGTCGATTTATAGTAGACCTTTCTTTTTGAGTTTCATTGTCTTTTATTATTCAGTTTGTTCTGTGTAAGCTACCATTTTATTTTATATAGGATCCCAGAGTCCATTTACAAGTTGAATTCTCTGCCTTTTGGACTGCCATTATTCACTTAAAACAGATTTATGCTTTAGAAAGATAAAAGAGATAAGGCCAGGCACAGGTGGCTCATGCCTGTAATCCCAGCACTTTGGGAGGCCAAGACGGGAGGATCACTTGAGGCCAGGAGTTTGAGGTTGCAGAGAGCTATGATGATGCTACTGTCCTCTGGCCAAGGCAACTGAGCAAGACCCTTTCTCAAAAAAGAAAGAAAGATAAAGAGATAAGAGAAAGAATCCAAGAATCGACCCCTTTTTTAAAATTCCTATTTGCGTGATACCTACTCTTCTAATGTTATGTTTGACTTTGTTGTATGTGTTAGAGTTGAAAGTGGGGAATAGATACTTGGAGTCAAAAACCCAATTCTATTTCTTCTTGTATTCTTTACCTATTTCTCCCTAGCTCACTATTAGCCTAGTACCATTATTTATTCAGTAAGCATTTTGACAAATGCATTTTATATTTAACTAGGAAAAGGTCCTACCTTCAATGAGATCACAGTCTGGGAAGAAAGAGATTCAATAATGACCCAGTTAATTGGCTTGATTATAAAATGTTGGCTTTTAGTTAGCAGGATTTCTATTTAACTGTTTTTTCTAATCATCTCAAGATTAACCCATTTGTTTAGTAAAGCTGCTTAGAACCAAAAAGCTTATATTCTAAGTGGTTAATCAGAGGTATTGTTAGAGGTACATGTATATGCACAGATGTATGAGTTGATAGTTCAATGCATAATTTTTGAGATGCGCCATTTTACCAACACATGATAGCATTTACATGAAAAATAAAGAGGAAAACTCGTTCCCTCAGTAAGCACTTAGCAGTTGTCCACCGGGTGCCTGGCACTGTACACTGGTGTTCTACATGATATGACCACGCCCCAGATCAGCTCCCTGTCTAGTGGAGAAATTCAACAGGTAAAAAAATTAATTACAGTACATTATGGTAAGTCCAACCAGGGCATGGATGAGGGAGCATCTACTTCCACCGGAGGGTACAGGAAAGTGTTCCCGGAGGACACTGAGTAGGTAAAATATATGGGATGATGGGAACGGCATGGGCAACAGTAGGCTGAGGCAGTGTAGGCCATTTCCTGTGACTTGCTTGTAGGGTCCCCAGTGAGATTGGTTTGAGCAACTGGAAAGATACTAATGTTGACCATTCCTCATTTCTATTTTATTTGGGGAATAAATTTTCTTATACAACTGGCCACAAATCTTATATGAACTCCATTTAACTCAATCAATAAAGATACTTGTTGGTTCTTCCCTCCTGTGACAATAGAGGTGGTGTCCCTCTATCTCTTTTGGAACCTGTCCCTTTATACTTTCTGAGAAACTTTGCACTGTAACCTTTTCCTTGCATATTGCACTGCTAGCTGCTAACCAAATCACTTCCATCAACCTTTAAACGTGCTCGACTCTGTCCCATGTTAACCTTAATTCCATATATGTGCCCCCACAACCACTGCTGCCCTTTACAATAAAAACTTCTAGAAGAGTTGTCTCTAATTCCACACTGCCACTTAAGCCTGGACCACTCCCATCTGGCTTTTGCCTCCAACACTTAATCGAGACAGCTCCTCAAAGGTCACTAATGACTGCCATATCTCCTCATAAAGCGGACTTTTCCGTCTTTTTTTTTTTTTTTTTGCTTTGCCTCTTGGATACATTCGGCATTATAAATCAGTTTTTCTGTCTTGAAACAATTTTTTACGACATCATACTCTTATTTTTCTCCTACCTCTTCAAATTCTGCCTGCTCCTGCTAACTTCCTTTTGTAGGCTATTTCTGCTTTACCCAGTTGGTAAATGAGGAGTTCCTGAAGACTCAGTACTAAGCTCTTTTCTCTTTTTACTCTTACTCCTTCCATTAGGCAATCTCATCCATACCCATGCATTTAATTTTTTAGTCCTCTAAAAACTCTCAAATTTAAATTTCCAATCAAAGCTTACCTTTTAATATATCTGGGTTTGTTTAATATGCATCTCAAACACATTTCCGGTCCATTACATCCTGAAATCTGGCCTGTTCCCCTTGTGCTCTATGCAGCAAAATACACAAATATCTGTCTTATACTTTAGGCCAAGAAATCATGAAAGACATATTTAATTTTTAAAACACTTTAGAGCAGAGTTTCTTAACCTCAGCACTATTGACATTTTGGGCTAGATAATTTCTTATTGTGGAGGTCTTTCATGTGCTTTGTAGGATGTTTTATCAGTATCTCTGGCCTATACCCACCAGAGAGCAACAGCACCCCCTCCAGTTGTGACAACCAGATTGTGTCCAGACATTGCCAGACATCTCCTGGGATGAGGGCAGGGAGCAAATCAACCCTGACTGAGAATCACTGCTTTACAGGGAAGACAAGAGACAGCTGTCTTTATAAAACAGAAATCACACTGATGTTTTTATGGTGTCACTAGAACAAAATATTTAATTTAAGGCAAAAAAAATAATAAGAAATCTGGTCAGTGAATTATCAGTTCAGATGTATGCCTGAAATTAATAATATTAACTATTATTTATGAGCCATCACCATTTCCCACATGAGCTACATATTATGAATTTCTCCAGTTGTCTAAGACACGCTCCATAAAAGTTGCCCAGCCAAGATCTGTCCAGTGAGAACCAAGGAACCACATGTGGGCTTTGCTGATAGTTCAGCCTATTTCCACACCGTTTCTCTCCCCAACCCTTCATCTCTAAACTGAAGTCTCACTGTTTTTTGACGTCGTGTGCTCCTCCTGTCACCCAGTGTTTCCGGGTGTTCTTCGCCTGGGGTGCCCCACCCGTTTCACTGAACTCTTCACCCTTCAGAACACAGCCCAGATGTCTCCTCCCCACAGAGCCTTCCCTGAATCCCCAACGTCCCCGTGTTTTTTACGCTCTCTTAGAGCTGTGCTCTTTCCCTTCACTTGCACTTATCTAAATTTACCATTAAACATGCATTTGTATCACTGTTTGAATGATATTTATCACACTCGATAGACTTTAAGCAAGTTTGCAAATTGTAAACTCTAAACTATTGTTTCCTGGAGCAACACATGCAACTAAATTTAAAGTGGAAAGATGGATAGATACCAGGCACGTGGGCACAGGATATTTAGAATCAGTATCATGTTAAAAATTATCCTTGATAGAGTGGCCATCCACAAAGTACAGAATCTTTCCCCTATGACGTGGCACTTCCTGGATATCATAGTTTTTAATTCTTCCACCATTATCCTCTAAAATACTGTTTTTTGGAGCTGTTAAGTTCCCTGGGTGAATATTTTGTATTCAGTTTAAGACAAATCAGTTTAAGTGATAAATGCATTATTGGTTATTTTACTCTACAAAACGATATGGATTTTGAACTGAAAATTCTACCTGGAACTGATTGGAGTTGGGATAAAATTGCAGGCAACATAGAATAGTTTATTTTGTCATGGGGTGTTTACATTACTTTTGGATCTCCAGAAGAAAGGGCTGTGGTCTTTAGGGTACCCTGGACAATTTCTCGGTGATAAGAGTGAAAACTCGTCTTTGCTTTGTGAATCCATAAGAAAGAGACCTTTCAGGCAAAAGTGACTGATTGTGATACTTGTTCTGTGAGGACGAGTTGTGAATTTTATACTGGAATGTAATGATACCTATACAATTTTCAACCTATTTTAAGATTTTCGTATTTTCACATCAATTGAAATTTGTTTGAACCAGATTTGTCCTCCCTGTCCTACAAACTACAACAAAATGGTCTGCCTCTGGGTAGTTTCAAACTGCCTGTGGGTAGACAGAACTGTGTTAATACCTGCAACTCTGTGAACGTCTAATAGAGAGGTGAAATATAAAAATCGAAAGGTAACTTATTTTTTTGATATGTCTTTGTGTTTTAGGACCTAGGTAGGAACAATGGCAAAATTTTGACATGTTCAAATATCTCAGAACCATGGAGTTAGTATCTATTAAAATCTTAATGCTTTGTTTTCATTTTAAATCATACTTGCCTTTTAAAGTATTGGAAAACTTTTTATACTCCATATAAATATTAATACATAATCAGTTCACTAAAATAATGCAAACCTAATTGGAAAAAAATAAAGCAGTGATATTGAGACTTACTGAAAGTCTCAGAGCCTGCAAGGTTAGAACTAAGCGTAGAAGGTGAAGAAATACGTTCCCGATGACTATTCAACCGAGCTTCCTGTTCAAGGTTATATACTCTACTTGTTAATAGTTGTAGTAACATATGTCATAATTGCTGAGCTTAATACCTTAAAGAAATAATTTTCCCTTATAAATACTTATTATGTTGGTTTTTATATGTCAATTTAAAGTATCTATAGGAAAATAGAGTCCTGTGTGTGACCACTAGAAAACCCTATTTTCCCCACAATTATAGTGTGGAGTGTTTTCAAAAGTCTCTCTAAGGCTATTTCAAAGTCAAATTGAATATTGCCTACCAGGATATTTAAATACCATGTATCTTTTTCATCTTAATGTTTGAACTCTCCCTTCTAATTTTTATTTTGAGAGATGGAATTGTCCAGCACTTTTCCCAGGAAACAAAATCAATCATAGTAATATACTAATATTTAAAGGGTCATGGTATCTTCCATCAACATATAGTTGTATATGTATTTTTCATAAATACTCAATTAAGGATAGGCTTGCTCTGCATATAATTGATTTGTCTGTGTTAACGAGGAGATGCCTACATCCAGGTAGGGAATCTGGTTTTGATTATCTGGAAGAGTAGACCATAAAGAAATCGATGTTGTTCCTTTAAAGTATTTTGTTACTTCAGTTGCACACAGGGGCACCTGCTCATCTGGGAAGTCACAGCACTTCAAATAAATTAGTCATGGTCTGTCATGCTATGTAGACAAAACTCCGGGGTTCTGGGCAGCTACCCAGACTCGGTTCTCCCTCTTTAGGCTGTGGCAATCATCTAAAAACACTGGGTTTTCTTCTAACTCTCACGCCACACATTGTCGTGTGTCTTGCTTGTGGTTCAGGTAGTTGCCTGTGAGGGTCGAGGTGAGGCTACGCTTTGAATTCTCATACATGTCCTCAGTAGCGTTATACTCTTAGTCCATGGCAACAGGAGAGTGGGAAGTGAAGATAAGTGTATCTATTCATCCAACACCAGAGTTTCGAAAGAAGCATTCTGTGCAAGGTCTGTTCTAGGTGATACAGAAAGTGCCAAGATTTTGAAAGGTAAGTTTCTTGATCTCTAAGATTAAATTCTTCCCAGAGAAGGCATAGTCCGTGGAAGTTTTGCCACAATAAATGAGTAAAACCCAAGACAGTTTGGAAATGTACAAATTACTGCAGGGTATTATTAAGATAATAGCTCTGCCTAAGAGCCACTGCAGCAGCAGGGATAAGAATCTCTGTCAAGATTTGCCTTAGACCAGTGATTCTGGAACTTGAGCAAGCATCCATGTCAGTAGGCAGCCTTGGTAAAACTGGTTGCTGGACCTCGTCCTCACAGTTTTCCATCAGTAGGAGAATTTGCTTATCTTACAGATAAGCAGGTGATGCTGACCATACTTTGAGACTCACTGCCTTAGACATTAGCATCTGAGCCCATGTACCCAGGGACTGCAGCCAGAAGCAAATGGAAACTTTTCATGCCTTTATACACAGGGATGTTTGTGACTTCACAAGACTGTTATTGGAGACCTGGACATTTTAGCTAGTTTTGTATCATTTGCCTTATTCCATCCACTTCTTTTATTGCATTGGTTTTGTTTTTTGATAATTACTTCTTACAGGGATTTAAAAGGCTCACATATTACCATTCAAATATGCCGATTTATTAATATATAATTAAAATACACATAAGCACTAAGGAAACCAGAGTAGTCATGGTATCCTCTCCAGCACCATCCTATAGAACTGCGATCCCCAATTCCTGGGCCTCGGACCAGTACCAGTCCGTGGCCTGTGAGGAACTGGGCTGCACAGCCGGAGGTGAGCAGTGGGCGAGCCGGGAAGCTTCATCTATACTTACAGCCGCCGCCGATCCCCATTGCTCGAGTCACCACCTGAGCTTCCTGACAGAAGGTAGTTCTACAACTTAGATCAAAGCTCCTCCCAGAGGCAGGGAAATAGGATACTGCCTTCTTTAATGGTTACATTTCAGTGGGATGGCTCCTAGGTCCTTAAGAAAAAACATTCTTGGGTTTTAAAAGTGGCAAGAAGCTTTTTAAAAAAATTACATACAGAATTTACAATTACTAGTTCTCTGAAGTAAATGCTCTAAGAAAGAGAGGTCAGAGGCCAACATTCTGGAAGGAGCCTGTGTAGCATAGTCTAGCTGAGGGGAAAGCTAAAGCCGTCTTCGTCAACACTTAGTTTTTACATGGTATTAATCACAGAAATAATATGTGGCCTGAACACGCTTGCAGAGAAACCAACAACAGAGGGATTGCCGAGGTGCCATGAATTTCTAATTCCTACCTTTATGATAATGGAAGCGTAGTGAAATGAGGAGAAGACATTAGGCTAATACGAGAAGGTACGTAGGTTGATCACAAAACCACCCCAAGCAAAATGCTGTACAGAAACAGCATCGAGCATAGAGAGAACAAAGAGAAATATATTTTTGATTTCCTGTAAGTCTCCGAAGTCAAGCCCACCTTCTTGAAAAATTCTTGGATGTCTCGTGTAAAGGTTGCTATTCCCAATAGTGTGATGGCTGTCATTCAGTACCCGGTGTCATAAACCAGTGTTGATGGCACCTTGTTGCGTGCTTTCACACCCATGGCTGCATGGAATGCATCTGGGTTGGGACACTCATCATCTTGGTGGCTTCATAAGCTGATCTGTGATTACAGCGGTGCCTGCATGTCACTTCCTATCGCCCAAGAGGCCAGAAACTTCTCCAGTTGTGGGGAGAGAGGCACAGGCAACTTATTATCCAACTCTGAAATCCTTAATTTAAAGCTTAAAACCTGCTATGTGACAGGTACTAGAAACAAGTAAGTGGTTCCTAAATCATATTTAAGGTTGAATTTGAATCATGTTATCTCAAGAACCCTTGAGATTCTCCTGTCAGATTGTAGATGAGTAAACAAAGGCCTGGAGAAGAGAAATTATAAATGAAATTAACAGACTAGTAATAAAGTTCTAGAAATGAGTTCCTGGAACTATGAATGGCAACTCTTAAGAAGACTTAAAAAGACTTCAGAGAGATATTGCACAAAGGCGCAGAGGCCTGCCTGTGTTCTAATTCTAACTCTTCCCCTTACTGTGCAACCCCAGAGAGATTCATCCACTCCAATGAATGTTAATTTTCTTATCTAACAAATGAGAGGTTGATTAAGATGAGGTTCCTTTAAAGTTCTAGCATCCTGATTCCTGTTTAGTTTGGAGGTAGAATTCCTAACAAGTTGGACGGACTTGGTATTCGAATTTTAAAACATTGTGAAAGTATAAATTCATGACTCCTGAGATGTTTATTATTCATCCACAGAGTGAGTCCTACTTCCAGCATCACTCGTTACTGTGATTCCTTAATTTCAATGCACACTTTGGGGCTCATGGCAAACAAATTTGTTTGTGCAGCATAAACTCCAGTCAAATATGACTACAGAATTTTGGTGTTACACTGGTTTGTGTAATAGAATAAAATTAAGAGAAATAGCTACAAATTTTCAATATAAGAAAATTGACATTTTACACAGCTTGAAGTGAGTAGTTGTTAGGATCAAGTGAAAGAATTTTGTTTTTGTAAACTGTGCCATTTGATAGGAATGCTTATAAACTTATAAACTCGTTTTGCTTGTAAACTCTGCTATGGTAACTATATGTCTACTCCATGATATAAGAAATAAAATATTCTTCTATGGAAAATTTATTGGTCCAGATATTAAATATATTCAAAATTAACCACATAATACATTGATGGAGATATTTTCCTAGGCAAAAGACACAGCAACATTCCAAAACTAATGAAAACAAATCCATAGGAAGAGTTTTGAAAATTGGATTTGGTGCCTGAGAACAAAAATTCTTGTAAAAGTATTTTCTTTGGCAATTATGACCATTCCATTGACCCTATCCATATTTTGCTAGAATAGAAAAACCAGAATTCATGACTTCTGCTACCTCTGAAAATGCTTTATTCATATTTATCCAGTGACTATACATAGTATATCATGTTACACCTCTCTCTCCATCCCACAACTCTAATAATGAATCCTCATTAGAGATGAATAATTTGACCTGGTAGGGACAGAGCTTGCCAGGAATTGGTCCTCATTGTTAGATATATTTTCAGCACCTACCTCAATGTTTTCACCATTGTGAAATGAGGAGAATTGACTATGTTTCACAATTCATGCTCAAAATTTTATGTACTATTCATGCTGTCAAACTAAAAGTTGACTTTTGAAAAGATAAAACTGGCAGGCCTCTAGCCAGACTAACTAAGAAAA
>NW_012153618.1:4139292-4139978 GCF_000956105.1 Propithecus coquereli | reverse complement strand
CCTTAGGCAATCAATTACATCTGTCCCATTTTGTTTGTTTGTTTGTTGTTTTTGCTTTTGTTTTCAGCTGAGTGACATCAGGGACATCTATTACATTCTGTAGGCCTCAAGGTTCCACATGAATTCATAAGGTTCTTTTTAGCTCTTTTTGAATTCTCATATTTCATCACGTGGAAATATTTTAAGCATTTATCTCTGTCTGTACCCTGGAGATGTAACTAAGTGTAGAGACATGTTTGTGGCTTCATGTTCCCTTTAATATGCAATATTAGGTCCACCAATCCTAAAGCTCTTAAAAGGCTATAACCCAAATACACGATTCAAACAAACACTGCAGTTGTTCGTTAGCAAAGCAACTGGCTGGGATTCTGTTCCAGGAATATCATCTCCTCCAAGAAGCAGCGATTTCCTGGCTACATTTGTTTGCCACTCATTCCTCATTATTGTTTGTTTTTATTCGTCTTTGGATCTCATTCTCCCATGTACCATTCACATTTTCTATTCCCAGTAAAAAGGTTTGTGTATGGTCTTGGTTTTGTTCCCATCAGTCACTTAAAAGAAAAGACACCCAAAGGCAAGGACATCAATCACCTTTTTGAAGGTCCCTGAGAAATTATTATTTATGTGTCGGTAGTGAATCTATTCCACCCTTTAAAGGGCAGAACTGCTAGATTAGGAACATGGTT
>NW_012153618.1:4135524-4139242 GCF_000956105.1 Propithecus coquereli | reverse complement strand
CAACATCCCCTGAGAACCTGAGGCCTCCCACTAAGCCACATGAGTGAGCTATCTTGGAAGCGGGTCATCCTGCCCCAGCCAGGCCTTCAGATGACTACAGCCCCAGTTGACAGCTTGACTGTAACCTCATGAGAGACTAAGCCACTCCTAGATTCCTGACTCTCTTAAACTATTAGAAATAATAAATATCTACGGTAAAGTTTCCAAATCAATACACACATTGAGTAGCATTCCTATATCCTAACAATGAACTGTCTGAAAGAGAAATTATATACGGTAAAGTTTCCAAATCAATACACACATTGAGTAGCATTCCTATATCCTAACAATGAACTGTCTGAAAGAGAAATTAAGAAAAAAATCCAATTTACTATAGCATCAAAAAGAATAAAATAGGAATAAGTTTAGCCAAGATGGTAAAAGATCTGTATAGTGAAAACTATTAAACGTTGATGAAAGAAAATGAAGAAGACTCAGATAAATGGAAAGATCCCCTATTTATGGATTGGAAGAATTAATAATGTTAAAATTTTTCTACTACTCAAAGCATTCTACAGATTCAGTACAATCCCTATCAAGATTCCAATGGCATTTCTTACAGAAATTTTTAAAGTTATAATTTAGAAACAAAATAGTAAGCTAAATTTCATATGAAACTGCAAAAGACTCTGAATAACTAGGCAATCTTGAGAACAAAGAACAAAACTGAAGACATCATACTTTCTGATTTCAAATTATATTACAAAGCTATAGTAATCAAAACAGTATGATCCTGGCATTGAAACAGACATATAGACCAAAGAAAGATAATAGAAAGTGAAGAAATAAACCCACCCACCCATATATGGTCAACTAATGGTTTACAAGGGCTTCAAGAATACATAATGGGAAGGTATACTTGGGGAAACTGGATATCTGCATACAAAAGAATAAAATTGGATTTTTGTCTTATACCATACACATTAGTCAACTCAAAATGAATTAAAGCCCTAAACTTAGGACCTAAAACTATAGAATTCTTAGAAGAAAACAAAGGGGAAAAGCTTTTTGACATTGGTATTGGCAATTATATATTTTTTGGATATGACACCCAAAGCACAGGCAACAAAAGCAAAATTAAACAAGTAAGACTAGATCAAATTAAAAGGTCTTTGCACAACAAAAGAAATAATCAACAAAATAAGAAGAAAATCAAAGTGAGAGAAAATATCCATCAAACATATATCTGATACGGCATTAGTATCCAAAATATATAAGGAACTCATACAACTCATAACACCATCAACAAACCACCAAATAACCCACTTTAAAAATGTACAAAGGACCTGAATAGACTTGTTCCCAAAAATGACTCAGAAATGGCCAAAATAGGTATAAGAAAAAAGTGCTAACATCATCAATTAGCAGGGAAATGTAAATCCAAGGCATAATGAGATGTCACCTCACACCTGTTAGGAGAGCTATTATCAAGAAAATAAAAGATAACAAGTGTTGGCCAGGATGTAGAGAAAAGGGAACCTTTGTACACTTTTGGTGAGAATGTAAATTGGTACACCTATTATGGAATATAGTATGAAAGGTCCTTGTAAGATTGAAAATAGAACTATTTTCTGCCAATTCCACCCCTAGTTATATATCCAAAGGAAATGAAATCATATGTCGAAGAGATATCTGCACTCTCATGTTCATTGCAGCATTATTCGTAATGGCCAAGATATGGAAACAACTTAAGTGTCAGTCGATGGGTGAATGGATTAAAAAAATGTTACATATATGAAAGAAAACTGCATATATGTGTAACTCAGCCTTTAAAAAATAAGGAAAACTGCCATTTGTGACAACATTGATACACCCGTAAGCCATTATGCTGCGTGACATTAGCTAGACCCTGAAAGATAAGTACTATATGACCTCATTTATATGTGAAGTCTAAAAAAGTCAAACTCATGGAAACAGAGAGTAGATGGATGGGGGTCTATGGGTCAAGGGGTGTGGGAAATGGGGAGATGTTTGTCAAAGGGTACAAACTTATCACTAAAAGATAGAGATCTAATGTACAGCATGGTGACTATAGTTAATAATAGTATATTATACGCTTGGAATTTACTAAAAGGGTAGATCATAAGTGTTCTCACCACCACCACCCCCACACACACAAAGAGTAACTATGTGAGGTGATAGATGTATTAATTAGCTTTCTTGTAATCATTTCACAATGTATATGTATATCAAATCATCACATCATACATCTTAAGTATATACAATTTTTGTCAGTCATACCTCAATAAACCTGGGAAAAACCTCAGAGGTTTTCCATATATCAAGAAGGGTTTAAAGTTTGTCCATTGTGGACATTGACAATTATTCTTCGTATTGAAAAGTCAGAATCTAATATTGTGACCTGGGTAGGGAACTTGAGAGATGCTATAGCCTGGAGAGGGAGAGACATTAGCCTTGCAGGTATAAGCCAAGTCCTGTCTTACCACATTGGGTTGCATAGAGCTTTTCCTGAAAGTCCTTCCAGCTAAACTCGGTCTGCTAACCCTATGGGCCAATTGACTTTTATTTTCTTTTGCTTCAGAGAATTCCCTGTATTCATTTTCATTGTCAGCACCTGTTTTCAAATTCAAACTCCTACCAAACATTCTTACACTACAGACTTACTGTGATGCTTTCACCAGCAGACATGGAATCTGAATTAATAACAAATTATCCTAAGAGAAGTATCTAAAGAATGGAAAAACAAACACCACATGTACTCACTATTAAATTGGAACTAACTGATGAGCACACGTGTGCATAGAAGGAAGTAAAACTCAATGGAAATCAAGAGGCAACGGGGACAGTGGGGAGGAGGGGACAGGCGAAAACCTACCTACTGGTACGATGAGATGAACACTATCTGGGTGATGGGCACACTTTTAACCATGACTGAAGCATTATAAAATTGATCCATGTAACCAAAAATATTTGTACCCCCATAATACTTTGAAATAAAAAACAATAATAAATTATTCGCTAGACTGAAAGCAAAGCCATTTCAATATTTTTAAATAATATTTTATTCTAGCACTTATAGATTACAGATAATTATTTTTGTCCCACTACATTTGTGTTTCATGAACCCCTCTCCCCTGGCAATGCCGGACAAATAAAAAGTTCTTACTGGGTCCCTTCTTCCCACCCGTCACCTGTATTTTTGTTCTTGTTGGTGGCGACGAGGGTGGTGATGGTGGTGATGGGGCTTTGTGTGGGAGTTTGATGAATCACTGAAAACACAATTTTTCCAAGTCACAAACATGATGTACTGAATAGCTCTGTAAACACCCAGGTCATGTGATTTGATTAGGACGTATTATAGATTTATCAGCAATGTAAGTTCAGAATAAGTCATTTGATAGATGTGTTTGGCATGATGAAATTTAAATTTCAGAAGGTGACTTTTTTGCTAAATTCTGTACTAATGCTTTGAGGGAAGAGATAAATACATTTATAGTAATAAAAATTAAGGAACAACTTTCTAACTTTTCTATAGATTATTTTTCGTGGTTACCTTTGATATTTAGTTGGACAAGTTTTTTTCATTTCCCAACTACTCTAGTCACTATTTAGTTTATCTGTTTCCTTAGGCAATCAATTACATCTGTCCCATTTTGTTTGTTTGTTTGTTGTTTTTGCTTTTGTTTTCAGCTGAGTGACATCAGGGACATCTATTACA
>NW_012153618.1:4132604-4133554 GCF_000956105.1 Propithecus coquereli | reverse complement strand
GCCGTTTATTTTACTGGTCTGAAATAATGTTTGGGGGTTATCTGGGACCATAAGTAAGGAACTTTAATTTGTCTATGCTATCAGTGATGGAATCAGCAGTAGATTGAGGTTTAAAAAGTTAGAGATCTGAGAATCTCTATATATTCAGGACTGCCACAGTTTATTGCCATGACTGTGGGCAAATCTAACTAATGTCATTATCCTCCTTAAAATGAGATGAGAACACAATTTTTCCCAAGAACATTACTTCAAGAAACTGTTTAAATTATTGAATTAGATTAAGCTTTAATGTGCAGTGATTTTTTTTTTTTTAGTTCAATTCTTACTCTGCACACCAACTGGTGGGGGCTTATGGTGAGGACATGATCAGCTATGGACAAAGCTTAAAATGTTATATTTTCTCTAGACATTACTTGTAATATAAGATAAATCTTATGTATTCTACGTAAAAGAGGTAGTATGTTAGATTAAAGGACTTTAAGGTGTCTTATGAGAAAAGCAAGGTCAGTACGACTACACAAGATGGATCAAAGAGGAGAACAGGATGACTTAAGCTGAAGGGCTGGCAGCGACCACGTCTCACAGAGCTTTGCAGGCTACGGCAAGATTTCCCACTGTCTCCTAAGTGCAGGAGAAAGTCAGGTAAAGGCGTGTAAGGAGGAAAGTGGTGCAACTAGGTTTTTATTTTTTAAAATCACTATGATTCCTATGTGAAGAGGACATTCAAGAAGAGACAGATTTGGCTGTGGACCAGATAAAGAATGCTCGTGATTTTGACCATAATGACACCCGTAGATAGAGGCAAGTGGACAATTTCAAAAAAGTTTTGGAGAATCCATGTGTCAGTAGCTTTCACTTGTGTGTTTCTGTGCATGTGTTCTTCTACATGTGAACATATATATTTTCATACATGTATGTATGATTATATATATAAAATGTATTTGCTTATG
>NW_012153618.1:4128913-4130813 GCF_000956105.1 Propithecus coquereli | reverse complement strand
AGCCTATTTCTTTCAAAGAGAAATGTGAACATAAATGCAAAGGCATGACTGAGGGATCATCTCATGCATTCCATGACTTCTCAGAATGGCTGTGAGTGATGTTCTCCTCTCATCTAGCGTGGGGCCTCAACTGTGCAAATCTGCCAAGGTGGACAAACTATAACCAACCTGTCTTTGCCGTGACTTCCGTGATTGACTATGATGATTATCCTGGCAGATCAGAGCTGATCCTCTCTCGGAAGTAGACTATATAATATCATCTTGTTGAAAGTGGAAAGTGGAAGAGAGCCTATACTTCATGAATTGGAGAAATCAAATGAAGTAATGCAGTTTCTCAAGGAAATTCTCAGATTAAAGACATAGATAATATAGATTTACGCAAGGAAAGTATTTGTTTAAGGTTTAAAAGACAGAGATATAGCCATCCAGAAAGTTTGATTTAAAATGAGGGGAAAAATCTGATTCTTCAAATAGAACTAAGAATATTAGCAGAACTCTTTCTCCCTACCCCAAGGGACTTGGCACTTTTGTTTTCGACTCTAAAATTGTGTTGGGGATTCATGCTTAAAATTGCAAACATTCTTTGTTCCTCTATACCTTTGATTCCTCAATATTCAATTTGTCAGCCAATCACATTACTCTATATCTAATTGATTTTGCTTGCACCTATTTTTTCCCCGTAGTCAGCACTTTGAGAACGCAGCTTTGTCTAGAACAATCCCCATCCCTCTATGATAAGCAGAATTTCCAAAAAAGCCCTTAAGGTATCCTGCCCTTATCCCCAGAACCTGTGAGTATAAGATCTCATTCTCGTGATCAGGTTACGTAATATTATATTGCACAACTGACTTTAAGATTATCCACATGGGCCTAATGTAATCAGATGACTCCTTAGAAGCAGAGAACTTTTTCTTGCCGATGGCAGAAGAGAAAGTCACAAAATGTGAGAACTCGACTTGCCATTGCTGGCATGAAATTGGAGAGGTCTGTGTGAGAAGGGATGTGGGAAGTCTCTAGGAGAGAAAGTGGCCCTGCCTCACCACCAGCAAGGAAACATCCTCAGTGCTACAGCCACAAAGAACTGAATTTTTTCAACAACCTGAATTAGCTTAGAAGTAGATTCTTTCCTCAATGCCTTCAGATAAAAGCCCAACCCAACCAACCGTGATTTTGGGCTGTGATACACTCAGCAGAGAACCCAGCCAAGCCCATGTCCACTCCTAACCTGTAGACCTTTGAAATAATAAATTTGTGTTGTTTTAACTTGCTGAGTTTGTGAAATTTGTTACACAGCAATAGCAAACTCAGACATCTTCCAATCTAGCCATATTCATCAGATCAGTCTTTGTAAGTGATTCCATTTATCTTAACATTTTTCTATGTAAAAATCTACAAACCTCAATGCCTTAGATTAAATTCAAAAATCTTTATTTTCATTCTAATATGCTCCTTAAATTAAACCAAAATTGCTTATCCTACCATAACTTTTACCATTCTTATATGAACATGCTCCATTCTTATATGAACATGCTCCCATAACACTTTGCCAAATTTGATCTCTCATTTATGTTATAACTTTCTATATATTTATATGTCACCTCCATTATTGGAATGCCATTTTTAATGGCTTTATATTCTCAGTGCTAGCATACCACTCAGCATCAGCAGGTCTGCATTCCCACTTCTGTTGACCCTTAACTCCACGGTTAACCCAGGCCAGACCCTGCCCTCCTTTGACCAAGCCTTGCTTGCTCTTTACTCTTTACCTTTGCTAATGCACTTACCTTAGCCAGAATACCCTGTTTCTTCCACCATCTAACCATATGTTGAAGGAGTAGTCAATGTGCAGGTCCTTTACTGAGGTAAAAAACAACTCTGGATGAATGCCACCTTACAGTAT
>NW_012153618.1:4125777-4127658 GCF_000956105.1 Propithecus coquereli | reverse complement strand
AATTACCCAGTCTCAAATATGCTGTTATAGCAGCAAAAACAGACTAAGACAGTGGTCAAATTGGGGGATGGAAAATAATGAAATGACATGAAATGTTTTGAGATAGATTTTTGAATACAAATGTTAGAGACTAACACTAAGAAAGGACTACACAGCACTATCTTTATTTGGACACACACACCAGGTAGATAGATAGATAGATGGTAGATAGGTAGATAGATGATAGATATTTGATCTGCCTCTGTCCGTGTCCTGGCTATGACCTACCCTAGTTTTTCAGTAGATTCAGATAGTATTCTAGATAAATCATTTTTAATATTAAAAGGTACCCGACCTTGACAGAGTATAAACAGGCCCACATTTTATGATTCTACTGTTACTGCAATTAGAGATTTGATGCTGGTTTTATAGACCAGGAATGACCTTTAGATAATATATATAGAGAGAGAGTTATGTGTACCCTTAGATAATATATATTGTTAGTAAATTATTTCTAAAACCACTCAAGGATTTTCTTTAAATGTAATTAAAAGTACAGTTTCAAATCAAGCAGCTCAAATTTTTTTTCTGTATATCAGCCTAGTATAGTACAAATAAGAAGGGATAATGAGAAAACATTTTAACATTTACATAGGATGAAAAGAAGTCAGTGCTACATTTTGCAAAAGGCAGTTGTACCTGCTAATTAGATGTGTTATTAAACGTAATTTATGTGTGGAATTTGCATTTTGATTTAACCTAATATATAGCTAATTGCTATTAGCTAGGTCACGGTGAGGATCAGATCTTCCTAGCATAAGGCCTGAGGTATGGGAAGGCAAGAAATCTCACACAATGAGGACAGAATGTAAAGAGGAAAGGACGTATAGAAGAATGGGAAGGAAAGAAAAAAAGGAAAGAGAGGAAAGAAGGAAAAAGACAAGGAAGAAAAGAAAGAGGAACTAGACAAAAATAAGAAAAAGAATAGAAAGGGAGGGAGAGAGAAAAGGAAAGGCAAGAAGGAAGGGGGGAAGAAAAGGAGGAGGGGAGGGAGGGAAGGAGGAAAGGAAGAAGTAATGGAAGCGAGGAAGTAGAAAAAGGGAGAAATGGAATGAGGACATGCTGCTCACTCTCTTCTCTCACTCTCTTGATGGCAAAGCCTACTCCTCAGCCACGTGAAATATGTCCCTTGTCCCAAACATGACATGTTCTGTAGGTCTTATAGTTTCCTCTTTATCTCAACACTGTTTTTCTCCTGGCAAACTTCTCCTTATTGTCAAAACTCCAAACAGTAATCTCTGCCCCAGTCCTGGTACCTCAAGAAAAATCAGAGATATCGCCCCACCCCCGCCCCCCTAGCACCTCTTCTTGTCTCAGAGAGTAAAGTATAGAGTTACTGTTGGGATACTTTTCTCATGATTTTGCAGCTGTTGCTTTACTGATGTGTGGTCTCCCCTTTAGAATGCAAACTTCTTGAAGCAGGAAATGGTTTTATTCATTTTGTCTTTCTAGATCCTTGCACAGGGCTTGGTTTATAGGAAGCATTTAATAATTCTATAAATTACCACGTTCAGTTCTCACAACTAGCCATGTGAATTAGGCATTATAGTCCTCATTTTACAGAAGAGTAAACCTCGATTCATATTATTTAAATGACTTGTCCAATATCACTAGTTTAAGTGAACCTGAAAATAATTCTTTGGTTCTCACTGACAAGATCTAGAATTGAGAGAGTAATTTTGATAATTAAAGAAAGAACTGTGAAAAGCCCTTCGACGTGCTTTCAAATGATAGGTGGAAGTAAGACCAAATTATGCTAGTTTTCATTATGAATCCTTTGCGAAATCTATTCTTTGTGCATATCTATTTTAGAAAAGTTAAAATTTATATTAATTTGTGAAA
>NW_012153618.1:4123139-4125312 GCF_000956105.1 Propithecus coquereli | reverse complement strand
ATTACAATATAGGACATATATTCAGTATGTAGTTTTATATTTGAGCAAAATCACAATGTATTAATATTGCTAGGACAGTTTCCCAGTGGGGCTATGGTTTCTGAGTATTTGACCTATAACTTCAAGAATACAATAAGATTTAATTTAAGAGCTTAAAATCTAAGCAGGATTGGTGCTGTTTCATCAGGGAATGCACTGGATGGTTTATAAACTGAACACCAAAATGTCTAAAAGAACGCTTTTCCCAGAGCCCATTAACCTTCTAGAAGCCTCAGCCTTTCTTTTCTGACATGAGTAAAATGAACAGGATTTTAATAAAAGTCCTGCAGCACATATACCTGAAAGGTCAGGGCTCATGATAAAGCTGCCAACACTGCAGCTTTAAGAAAACAGATCCTGACGACCTTTAATAATACCAGGTCTGCCAGTGCACATTGCAGAGAATCTGTATTTTAAAATTCCATTTGAGAAACTGACTCCCCCCCTTTGACAGGATCATGGTCTTTAATCTTATTTTTGGTGTGCAAAAGTTGACTGTATGCCCTGTGAAAACTTGCATTTTGTATGTTTCTCAGGACCTTGGGAAATAACTTTTTCTAGTGATAGATATGCTTCCTCATCCTCAATTTGGACTTTCTGATCACCTGTTTCATTAATACTAAGCGCTCCATATGTGAAAGTAGAAGGAATTTAATATTGAAGAAGGAGACTTAATTTGCCAAAGTGCCTATTCCATTTATTTCCATTTTTGTTCCTAATCTCTCTTCAACTTTTTATAGATGAAATGAAGCTGAAATTGGGAATTGGAGATATATAACAATAATTTCTACATCTGTGTGTTCACTAGTAGAAAAAAGTTAATTTATCACTGTAAATAGAGTTGTTAAGTATTATAACTCCCATTTGCTAGTGAGTAATCAAAGACTTCAGACTAATTTGCTCAAGTTAGCGCAAGTAGTAAATTACAATGGCAGAATTCACTGTTTTTAGATCACTCAGTTTTAGAACCTCATACTATTTCTAATCTTTAAGACATGTGTCTACATTTCTGTCCTTGTCATCTCAGTTTAAATCAATTTACAGTAACAAATATCTCCTTGGAAGCTAGAATAACAGTATGGGTAAAATAAAAAATTGATTTAAATTATTCCAGAGTACAGAACTAGAGGAAAACTTCCAAATTCTTTTTATGAAGTAATTTCAATAATGACAAATCTTACAAAGATGTTACCAAAACTAAACAAAACAAAAACAAAAAACAACTCATATCACTGTCACCTGAGTGTTAATGCAAAAGTCTCAAATAAAATAACACTAAACAGAATCCAACAGCACATTATAAATCATATTACATCATAAACAAATGGGGATTCTTCTAGAAAAGCAAGGTAGTTCAGTATTAAAAAGTCTAACAGAATTCATCTTATTAATAGAGCCAATGAGAAAAACAATGTGATCATCCCCTGAGATGTTAGAAAGACATTTCTATTAAATAGAAATTCATGAATACTTGTTTAACGTGAATGTGTGTGTGTATATATATACATACACATATATATGAATATATGTATATATATTTATATATTCTCCAAAGCCAACATTTAGCCAGCATCTTCCTAAAGAACAAACACTAAAGACATTCCCCCTGGCACAAGACAGTGCTGCCCACTGTTTTTACTGTGATTTGGTATTATGTTGGAGACGTATGACAAAGAAAGCAATTAGAGGCATATGGCTTAGAAAGAAAGAGATAGAACTACCTCTGTTTGCAGATGATGTAATTATTTATCTGAAAAATTGAGGAAAAATCAATGAAACAAATACCAGAAAGAAATAATTGAATAAAATAGCAAAACATAACTTCAACATACAGAAATCAATAGCCTACATGTAATTGTATAGTTGTGAAGATATAATGGAGGGTAATAGAAAATCTTCTTACTGCAATTTCAGTTAGTAGCAGTTTTCAAGAACTTTTTTCTCCCATTTGAGAGGTGAATGCAAGCGTGGTGTGAGCAAACAACAATAAGATTTTGTGTCTCAGTAGAAGAAGGAGAGAAAAGAGGCGAAAATTCAGTGCAGAACGTTGGATTGTGACTAGTTAGGTTGGTGGCTGTGAAGATTGGGGCCTGAACACAAGTGGCACTTTAGAAAAATTAATCACAGGAAAAAA
>NW_012153618.1:4119559-4121594 GCF_000956105.1 Propithecus coquereli | reverse complement strand
TATATATGATCAACTGAACGTGTGATTTATTTATCTACCTGTTTAGTGTTGAACGGTGAATTTTATTCCATTTTTTTGATGCTATATAAAAAAACGGATATTTCCCAGAACTCATTCCATTTCTAATTTCATACGAAATTAATCAAATTGCAAACTCTTAATGCCCAGGCTCATAAGCAAAAGCACACACCTGTTTGTTAAGACGTTGTATTAAAAACATGATATAATTTTCCTGTTGTTTCTCCCTAATTTATGAGCTTGATCTCCTTTCACCAGTGAAAAGGAAATGAAGAACCATCACTTAAGAGGTTCTCCTACTGCAAATATGCCAGAGCATTGACATCGGTTTTGCCTGGATGGGCTTTTCTAGGTCTGACTGAAAACTGAAAAGCAGACATGCATGCAGATCCCCTTGGCCCGGCAACCTTGCAAAGTACTGCCTGCCATCCTCTCTTCTCCTGTGCCCCGTGTCAAGAGAATGAGCTTATAATATTCTGTAAAATATGTAGATTGAAAAATTGAAATCTCATTCGTCCCAGAAAACAGGTTTCCCAGTACCAATATGCCCTAACTTTTTCTCGAAATGAAGGTCATTTTAGGAACATGAATGTTTCCCCAAAGTAAATTCAAACAGAATTTTAAAAGTATGAAGCTGGCACAACCACTTTGTCAGCTGAATGTGGATAAACACTTTGATTTCGTTTCTTATATGTATTTCGCATGCACGAAATAGAGAAAGAAATTCCACCGGTATTCAGCCGAGGAAAGAGATTTTTTTCCCACTATGCCACTGTATTATGGTTTATTTTCCTCAGAACACTACGCTAAGTAGTGCTATTCAACGTAACTTTCAGCAGTGATGGAGGTATTCTGTATTTTCACTGGCCAGTGTGGTTGCCACTAGCCACATGTGGTTGTAGAACACTTAAAATATGGCTAGTTCAACTAAACTGAAGAACTAACATTTTAGTTTTATTCAATTTTAATTTAAATATTTGCATTTGGCCAGTAGGCCAGCACAGTCATCAGGCACATCATTTAATCTGGTTTAAATTTCCCCTTCAGTCAACTTTAATGTTGAAGTTAATCATTTTGAAATTGGACTTTGAATGCACTTAGATCAGATTTGCCCCATCGTATGAGAGTCCATGCATGTGAGGTGTCCATCACTCTGAACATGTATCGTTTCTATGTGTTGGGAACTGTTCAAGTCCTCTCTTCTAGCTACTTTGAGATATACAATACATTGTTATTAACTACAACCACTCCACTCTGCCGTTGAACAATAGAACTTCTACCTTTTATCTCACTGTGTGTTTGTGCCAATTAACCTACCCCTTCTTATCCCCTCGCTCTTGCCAGCCTCTAGTATCTATCATTCTACTTTCCCCTTTATGAGATCAACCTTTTTAGCTCCCACATATGAGTGAGAACATATGATATTTGTCTCTCTGTGCCTGGCTTATTTCACTTAGCGTAATGACTTCCAGTTCTGTCCATATTGCTGAAAATGACATGATTCTTTTTTATGGCCAAATAGTATTCTATTGTGTATGTATACTGCATTTTCTTTATCCATTCATCTGCTGATGGATACTTAGGTTTATTCCATATTTTGCTATTGTGAATAGAGCTGCAATGGAAACCTGCCACTGAACTTGAAAAGAAAATATTTATAAGTGAGACCTGCTTTGTAGTAGTGACAAAAACCATCAATGCTAAGAAAAATTAAATAACAAAATATTTGGCAATAAACTCAGGTTTAGCTTAAGTAATTAGGTTTGGGAATACATTTTTGCCACTGAGGTGCAAGCCACTAAAATCCCACAGTTTATTAATTATCCGAACTGCTTAGAAAGACTCAACTGTTTCAATATAAAAGCTAATACTATTGTAACTTAAAAAGAATAAAAGTAGGATTGAGATTCTCTAACCAAAAGCAAATTATAGCCTATCCATTTTTCTATAGGGCAATCAGACCACTTTTATGTAAGATAATAAATCTGCATAAATGAACTGTTTGTAATTAAAATTA
>NW_012153618.1:4118901-4119509 GCF_000956105.1 Propithecus coquereli | reverse complement strand
GCAGAACGTTGGATTGTGACTAGTTAGGTTGGTGGCTGTGAAGATTGGGGCCTGAACACAAGTGGCACTTTAGAAAAATTAATCACAGGAAAAAATGCAACTAGGATGCATAAGAACCTGAAAAAGTGAGGCTGCAGCGTGAATGGAAAGGACAGGGCAATGCAAGAGACATGTAAAAGGGTCCACCATCGTAAGGGCTGGCATAAGACATTGGCGGAAAGCAGTGAATTGATCGAGCCAGGGGAGGGTGTTGACCAGGAAGGCTGAAGGATCATTTGGGGATGGGGGTGAAGACATCAGTACAAGCAGTGCAGTAGAAATTGCGGTCAGTAATAATTCCACTAAGATTTTCTGCCTGTTCTTATCTCTTGCCCCAAATCATTTAAAAGTTAGAAAGTAGTCCGGTCTCCAGAGTGAAATCAAAACTAACTGGACTAATACTTTTCCTTTTTCTCTGGTATTTCCCTTTGTTCTCACACTTCTATCCCCCAAAGCCAAATATAAATGCCTCTGGTTCCACTGTATCGTGCTGAGAAAGGCAAGATGAAAAGGAGGAACAAAGGAAAAGAACAGATGAAAAATAATGGTGGGAGTTTTACGGGAGTTCT
>NW_012153618.1:4115846-4117123 GCF_000956105.1 Propithecus coquereli | reverse complement strand
CCATATCCATGGATTCAACCAACTGCAGATGGAAAATATTTGGAAAAAAACAATTAAAAAAATACAATAATACAAATGTAACTAATCTAGGAATGACTTAAAGTTTATGGAAGGATGAGCATGGGTTAAATGCAAATACTACCCCACTTTATATAAGGGACTTGATCATGCACGGATTTTGGTTTCTGCAGGGGTTCCTGGAATGGTCCCCACAGATGCTGAGGGATGACCGTATCCAGATAACTTGATGGTTATATATATGCTTTTCGTGTGTGCCAATGCACAGTCATTTTTTCTATCATTGAGATGTGGATTTTCTACTCTGTGCCTCATTTGGAGCACATTTAGATTCCAACCAAGTTTCCCTTTGCTACTCAGTACACTTCTGCACTACTTCCCCCTGAATTAATTGATATAATGAGCTGATGTAAATTACTTTCAATATTAGGCTGAGTTAATATTAACTCACAATAATTTAGAAAGTAAATACACTACACAAATGCATATATATATACTGAATTCCAAAAATAGCCATCAAGAGTGTTTTACTTTCATGTAGTTTTGGAGTGTCTGACACATTGCTTCCTTCCATGATGTGGAGAATCACGCCTGCTCCAGATGTAAATACCTTCTGCTGTGGCCCCTCCCTCCGGTTTTGCATAGCCTAGTGGCTAAGGAACAACACTGGACCACCTACTGCTCACGGTCCTACCTCCTTGTCAGTGCTTTTTTCACTTATTCTTCTAAAATAATTTTCAGCATTTTAAACATAAATATGTAACTGTCTTTTATGCCCAGGAGAAATGTTCTAAACTTTATTAAGTATCATCCACCCAACTCTGCCAATACCTACATTTATATAGCATTTCATATTTCTTTTATGACTCATCAAATTCTTCCTGGTTTTATATTTTGCACGAATCTTATATCCCACCCCCACTTCTACCTAGATTATAAGATCTTTAGAGATGAATGAACCCTTTGTAGCATTGATAACACTAAGCCCAAATTCTATGAAAAATAGCTATGAAATTTAGAGTAAATTTTCCATCCCTCATGAATCCAATATCACTCCTTTGCTTTTATTGTACTTTCCCCCAATGTCATTCTTCTTCTCATTTTCTTCTCTTATAATTCTGTCCATTCATTGAAGCTCAACCTAAAAGCTTTAATTTCATCCCAAATCTACATATGATCCCTCATGTGAAATTCCATAGTAGTTTATTTGTCCATGAATTATGCCATTTTTCATTTCTGCCTTACATTATAGTTTTTAT
>NW_012153618.1:4114090-4115796 GCF_000956105.1 Propithecus coquereli | reverse complement strand
ATGGAAATAGCTCTGAGAGCCAAGAGTATGAAAAACAGTATTCAAGAAAGCAAACATTCTAAATAAATTTCTTGTCTTAATAACCAAAAATAAAATTTGGTGCTGAGATGGAGGGGAAAAAATCATAAATTCAGGAGGTAATTTATACTGGGATGTTAACTTTAAAATTGTTTTAAATAATTTCCCAATAGATCATAAAAATAACCTATCAGTAACTTAGAAGCTGTCTTTTCCTTTCTAAAATTTAGAACAAAGGCATATTTAATGTCCAGGTATAAAATTCGTATTAATCTCAAAGCAAATTAGATATCCTGGCACTGGTATCTGCACGAGAACTAAGCAGGGGGGTCTTGGCCGACTCTGAGATTGAGAATACTAAACTTGATTTTAAGGTGAAATGAAACTGCCTTTATATTCAGTGATTACTTTTAATGAATTATATGAAGTCTACAGTCAGGTTCTGAAATGATTAAACTTACTAAATGAGATTATGAGATTATTTTATGTCATTCCGAATGGATAATATAAAAAATGGTAGAAGGCCCTGTGGGAAAAAAGTAGTCTTAGGAGAAATGTCTGAATAGATCAAATTTGCCCTTGCTACGTGCCATCTTCTCTCCCTGTGCCCACTTCCTGGGCTGTTGCTCCACTTGCTTGGTGTCTGCATTCTCTGTTGAGCCCCACTGCGAAGAACTGCAGTGTTCTAGCCTTGTCATTCCAGGCGTTGTGCACTGACCAGGCGCAGGAGCATCACCCGGGAGCTTGTTAGAATTTCAGAATCCTACTCTCCACCTCAGGCCTTATAAATCAGAATCTTCATTTTAACAAAACTTGCAAGTGATTCCTCCTATGCACGTGAAAGTTTGAGAAATAGTGCTTTTGAGTACCAAGGACTCGGGTTACAAGCAATCGCAAGCTATGCTGATAAATCTTCACTGTTAATTGTTATTTCGTACCATGTGAGCACATTTTCACGTGGATTTCTGGAGTCCTGGTGCTGTGACTATGGGTTTTATGTGGGGTTCTACAGAACCAAATGTAGTTTTAAAGGTAACACAAAGATTTGATTTGAATTTTATTTAAAAATACATATTTAAACTTTTAAACACTGTCCATAGAGGGGAAAAAAAAAAAAACCTTCAAAGTGCTTTGAAGATTACCAACACATTCAGTTATACTGTCAGGTTAACATTTTTTAGATTTGAAATAATTTTTTTTCCCTATCCCTGTTTCATTAAGTAGTATCCATAAACTACAAAGTGAGGTACTACAAACAGACACATCTGGTACCATTTGCAGTTTCTTACATGTGTGACTCCCAGTGTTCTCAATGCATTGCAATTAAAATCAAGTACAGAAATGCTGTGGGTAAAATAAAACAGCAACTGTCATCCATTACCCTAAATTAAATTGTCGCATCCATCCAAACAGCCACTCTGCCCATGTTGATCCATTTGATAGTAAGTAATTGTTACATATTTGAACTTTCAAAACATAGCTTATGTTTGTCTTATGTACTGGAATATACATAAATTTCATTTGAATAAAATGCATTTTGATTCTGAATCATTTTGAAAATGCATAACTAAAAGCAGGATTCCAACCGCAAGAGAGAGGCAGGGCTGTCTAGAGTCAGAGTTAATTGGATTCATCACTTATCTGGAGCCCTCTGATCACAACGAATTGACAACTGTCAACTTCTCCCC
>NW_012153618.1:4112221-4114040 GCF_000956105.1 Propithecus coquereli | reverse complement strand
ATCCTGCAAAGTCATCTCAAGCACCATGTCCAAAGAGCTTCCATGATGACTACCCACCCACCCCCACCATAGCATCCTATATATAACAACTCTGTACCACCCACCCCCCCCATAGCATCCTATGTATAACAACTCTGTGTACCCCCAGAGAATCCTGCCCATGCTTCTAGTAACATGACAACACTTACCGTAGCAAATTGGATTTACCAAATTTTCTTTAGAATCCTCAGTGCATCATACACTGCTTGGAACATAATAGACTCCTCAATAAAGATTCTTTCCATTTATAAACAAGGTGCAAAGAACTGCTCACTTCTTATGAGTTGTTACTTCAGTAGACCTTAAAAATACCTTCTCTGGAAAGCATTTCATTTTCCAGCCCCAAGTAATGTTAGTCAATTTACTTAAACTGGCAATTTCATTTTTGGGGTTCAAATGTAAGTTCTCAAATAGTGCCCTAAAGATAGTAGTACATTCAATTGTATACAACGACAAATAAAACAATCTTTAGCTGTTGATGTTGGGGCATAATCAAATTAATAAGACAGTTGTTATGCACCATACTGGCTAGAATTTCTATAAGTGAGTTAAAACTCCTAAATAAGAATAAATCTGAAAGTATTTATTTCTATACACTCTTGCTTAGCTGAGCATTAACATAAATAGGGATAATAGTGTATAATCAGATCCTGTCTTCTAGGAAACATATCGAGGAGAAGTAACAGTAGTGAACATACTTATTTAAAAAAATATCAACAAAAGTAACATTTTATTTGAATTAACACATTATTGAAGAGATTATATTCAATCCACAGAAAGAAAGCATTACATTATAATGACAGAACTTGTGCATCACCAGTTCTGTCTCCCACATTTATTGACATTTTTGAGATCAGATTTGTGCCCTGAGATCCTCTATCTTTTTTTACCGTCAAAAGAAACAGGTGTGAAGAATGCTGGAACACAAGGATTAAGGATATTAATCTTAGAATTTTATGTCTGGCAATAGCCAACTGTGAGACCTTTGGAAAGTTGTTTAATATATTTGGCCATAATTATGCATCTATGAAGGAAGTATTAAAAACCAATACTTTTTGAAAACTTTTTACAACCTTAAAGTTCTTTGATTATTTGTATGTTGGAACATCTTTAATAGATGAGGAGAAGTTCTTTAACCTGTTTTCTTCAATTCAGTAAATAATCAACATGCATTTACTAAGGATCTGCTATATGTCTCATGTGTAGACCCAGACCTTATAAAAATAACTGTCCTGAAGAAATTTAGAATCTAGTTGGAGAGACAGGAAAATAATTACAGGATAAAACAAAATACTATGTCATGGGACTGTTGGCCAGTATCCCTTGGCCTCCTAAAGGACCTTGAACTTTAATTCCCTGCCTTCCCTCAAACAGTTTCAAATCCTCCATGTCCAGTAGTGGTATAGATCACTTTTCTTTACTCCTCAGAGACCAAAATCGATAGCCTTTTTGCAAACGATATCCATCACAACTGCCTCTGATGAAGAGAGTTCTAACCAGCTCAATCTACAACACTGCCTTCCGAAGAGACTAGCATGTTTTCCAGGAAAAAAAAAAAAAAAAAATTAACAGTGAGGACAGTAACAAAACAATAGCAATAGCAATTTCTTGTTGTTTTGAATCAGCTGTAAAAGTAATGACAGAAACATTAATTTCAATTTCTTCATTGTACTAAAATTCTGTGTAAACATAGTTTACCTGTCTGGACCCAGTGTTAAAAAGAAAAGAGAGGAGGGGAGGGAAGGGGTAGAGCCAGACATTGGAGAGAATGTGTTCGGCC
>NW_012153618.1:4097937-4099678 GCF_000956105.1 Propithecus coquereli | reverse complement strand
CTTACTGGCTTAAAAGTTTTTGTAGGGTTTGGAATTTCCTTATATAAGAAAAGTAATTACTTCAAACTGAAAATTTCACTGTTTATCACTAGTTCTTAAAACACAGAATATCTGAGGCATTTTAAATTAATTTACCTCCAAGTAATTAATTAATAATGTAACCCCTTTAATCCTTTTGTCTTTTTGCAGTATCATTCTACTCCAGAGGATTTTCTACTTGGAGCATTTAAAACAGTTACTTAGTTGATCTTGACTTTAGTTTTCCCCTTTCCAGTCTATCCTGCATATTATTTCTACCTTAATATCTTAAAGTACATGTTAACCAAGTAATTTTATTTTTGAAGACTTTCAATGTCTCTTCATCGCCAATAAAAAATGTACTAAATCCCAAACTTAGTTAAAACCATTCTCTTAGGGACCACAGGTCCACCATGCATTCGTCTGATGATCTGGCTTTATTTTGCTTATTGATAAAGTTCAGAATCTCTTGAGCAGTGGAAGGACTATATATCATCACACAATCTCCCAGAAATATTGTTCCCTGCAATTAAACTTCTTCAAAAGACTGCTTATTCGAATGGCACAGTTTACAAAGTAGGTACTCAATAAGTATATGTTTGTTGAATAAACGATGCTACATTTTCCAAGAAAACCCCTAATGTAATAATTGATACACTTTACCATCTGAACACAACCTGTGTTCATAAATTCAGTATCTACTGGTTCAGCTATTTTCAGTTGCAAGTAATGTAAGGCAACGCATGATGACTTGAACAATGGGCACCATCAAATGTATTATGTCATCCATAGTAAGAAGGCAAGATGTTGGTCAACATGAGCGTAGAATAATGGCAGCTCTGTTTGGCTTAGGGTATGTTTGTTGTTGCAACAAAGTCCCAAAATAACAATGGCTTAAACCATATAAAAGTTTATTTCTCTTTCATAGAAACATTTGGATAGGCCCGGGGCTGGTATGTTATCTGAGACCCAGGCTACTTAGATGTTTTCCTTTGCCACCCTCTTGTGTTCTGAGATAGCTACTGTGGGTCTCACAATCACAGGGTCATTTCTGGAAATACGTTGGGAGGAACAAAAAAGGAAAAATCTTTCATACTCCTCTGCTTTAAAGCTTAATCCAGACATTCCACATACCACTTCCATTGCTTTGAATTTAGTCTCAGGGCTCCCTAATTTAAAAAAAGCCTGGAAAAATATCTTTAGCTAGTGGCTCTATGTCAAGACATAAATTCTATTGCTATAGAAGCAGGTGGTCAATTTCGAAGAATAATGTGCAACAGTTTAATCACATCACTAAGAGGTCTTTTACCTTAAGTCTATTACCTTAATTCCATGCCAATATTTCTCATATCAGGAGTATATATAGACCTGATTTGCTAATTATATTTTCATAAATAAATACAATTTCTTGAGGATAAAACTTCCTTTATTCTTTGTTTCTCCAGAATTTGTTTCAGAGTGTCTTCACTGGAGCAGAGAACTGACTGATTGAAAAGAGCTTACTGTTATTTATTTAGATTCAATACAGTTCAACCTGCAGACAGGTGAATGGACTGATTTGCCGTGCAGATTCTTCTCCTCCTGTGAATCTACAATCTTTTAAAAGACATTTTTCTTCACAGAACAATGAGGAATATATTGTAAAACTATAACTCTAAGTAAAGTAACAAAATAAGATAAAGTGAACTCTGGTTTATTATAATAAAAAAGATTTAAAAAGCAG
>NW_012153618.1:4096645-4097887 GCF_000956105.1 Propithecus coquereli | reverse complement strand
AGATACTTAATCATTTTCTTATAAGAAAGCACAATATTATAGTATGCAATAAAAATTACCCACAGTGCTACTTTGTTTAATAAAGAAAATCTGTAAATCTTTAGTGATTCATTCTTGTATAATTATTCTTTTGGTATTTCTTGTATACTTATCAACTTGTCAAAGTATATCTTTTCTTAACTAGTATGTTTTCCCCAAATTTGCTCTTACTATTCTAATAGGCTCTACTAATTTTGCAGATAAAAGGACTTATGTTAGATATGTGTTTTCTACATCTATAAGTGAAACAGCATTTTGGTAGATTAGAAAATTACGTAAACCCTTTAGTCAGTCAATTTGACTTACTATGTAATTATATTATAGACGATAGACTTGAACTATATGATAAATTTGAGAGAAAAAGAACAAATAATCTAAAACTCACTTGAAAGGCAGCAGCCTGATACGTTCTATGTTTTTATGTATTAATATATTAGCAAAATGTCTCCGAAAGCCATTTCCAATATCTAATAACTAATCGATATTCATTTACTCAAAATTTCAACAGTTATTTATTGAAACCCTAACCCCTACTCAAGGCCAGACGGAATTCTGGCATTGGATAAAGGGATGGATAAAGGGTAACAACAGGATAAAGGATAAAGGGTGGCAACAGAATAGACATAGTCGCTCCCATCAGAGAAAGCGCGGGCCAGTGGAAAACGCTGACAATGAACTGAAGAGGTATAGAGCTAGAAACTGGATGGATAAAAGAGAGAGCACAAAGTGGTGATGGAGATGAAGGTGGTGAGTGCTTCGATTGGGAAATCAGAGGAGACTGCTTTGAAAAATTGCATTTAAAGGGATAATTAAAAAAATACAAAAGAAGCTTTTTTGCAAAGATTGGGGGAAAGAGTGCCTTAGCAAAAAGGAAGTGTGATTCTTGGAGGGGCAGATGAAAGATTTCTGACCTTCATACATCACCACAACCAATTCACTATTCACACAACGGCCAGAGCAATCGTCGTTTAAAACAAGTGGAGGCATATTCAGAGCACTGTTCTTTGTGCCTTGCTATCTTCCCCTGGCAGTGCATCTTAGAAATTGTGCCTTATCAGTACACATACATCTGCCTCGTCTTTTTAATGGCTGTCAGGGCTTCCATTGTATGGACTGCTCTAATTTATTACTAAGTTTCTTACCAATAAATATTTTTTCCCAGTTTTTGGCTGATACAAACAATGCTGCAATAAACAGTTTTTA
>NW_012153618.1:4092707-4095012 GCF_000956105.1 Propithecus coquereli | reverse complement strand
GAAGACTTAGAAACCTTTTCTTTTCAGATTAATATATTTTCATGGCATTATTTCAAAAACTCACAATGCTATGAACAACTCTGTGTCACCCCTCTTTACCTTGGTGTTGGCCTTGACAAAGAACAAAATAGGACAGACGAAAAGAGGGCTTATCTTTCATCTGTCACCAGAAGTGGACTTAGCTAGTGTCTGTTTGGGGTAAAAGAAAAATAAAATGAATCTGTGATATGCGAATGAATCCCTCAACTGTTTGTTAATGTCTACTATTTACTGAGAAACGGGACGCACCAAGCCTGTGATACATCATCTTTGTTGCGCTTGGCACCTTCCATCACGAATCGTATTAATCTGCTTAAACTAACAAGGATTAATTGCCTTGGTAAGGCAACCTGGCATTGAAATGATATATTGCCAAGACGGCTTGGAATTTGGCCACTCATAAATCTCATTTGTTTGTTGGTTTATTTCTGTTTGTCTCTTTCTCTGACAGATGTGTACCCAATCACTGCGAGCACGGTGGGAAGTGCTCGCAAACATGGGACAGCTTCAAATGCACTTGCGATGAGACAGGATACAGTGGGGCCACCTGCCACAACTGTGAGTGCCAATTTATCTTACTTTAATCTTCTAATTGCAAGAGAATCCCAGGTCTTCAGCTATGCTTTCAAGCTCAGCAACCTGAATAATCCACATACTACACCAGTGGAATCTGAAAAACCCAGATTTCACTGTCCCTCATAAAAAAAAAAAAAAAAAAAAAAAAATAGCATTCTAGTTGTCAAAATATATTCGCTCATGCCTAATGACTCAAGAAGAGGGACCAATGTTTCCAATGTTCTGGAAACACGTAGCTGAAATTGGAATGCCTAGCTTGGATTCACTTCTCTGTGTCTAAGCCATGCCTGTCTGGATAGATTGTTTGGGAAATTGTGTTAGTGTGATGTCTCTGACTGGATCCTCATTTATCAATTCATCAGAGAGGGAGACAGAGTGTAATTTGAACATTTAGTTTCTCGACAATGGGTGCCTCATGCTTTAGCTGCAGTATTTGGCTACCACCTTTTTTTTTTAGATCAGAGAAACAAATTAGAAAGTGGAAAGTCTAAAAGTTGAATATCTAAAATAAAAGCATAAAGAGGCAAAATTTGAAAAATATTAAAAATAAAAAGTACATGCAAAAATGACTAAAACACAGGTGTGCCTTATTTTACATAATCGATTTATCCCAAAAGATGAATAAAATTTCATTTTTATCACTTAAAGAATGTTATTAATTGAATGCTAACTCTATATTATAATATTAATTTTCCAGTAATGCATTGTCATTTGCAAAGCACTTTTGAAAACAAATTAGGCATAAATCATATGGTTGAGAGAAGAGGGTCATCTTTTGTGTGCATGTTGTATGCATGTATATGGGTGTGTGTATGTGTGTGGCGAGAGGAAAAAAGAGGGAAAGAGAGATTGAACCTTCTCTTAATATGCTCAAACACTAAAACTATAATATCTAAACCCTCTGATTATACAGATGGATTTCTCTTCATTTTACTTTTATGAAACAATGACAAGCAAAATATTCTCAGAGTAGAGCCTTGGGGACAGTAAAAATGCTATGCAGCTCTCTAAGCCTTTCCACACTCTTATTTGTAGTAATGTGCAATAAGAAATCATGTTTAGAATGTATTGTAAGACCTCAACTAAAAAAAATGTTGCACACATTAATTTGATTAGGTGAATATTCAAAAACAAGAGGCAAAGGAGATCTTAGAAAAATTTACATTAATGGGAAGATGTACAAGAGGGTCAAAACAGACAGACACTTAATAGATGCATTATCTGTATTTACATCCACTAAAATATTTCAATGACTAAAGAACAAAAATAATTGATATTGAAATTAATTAAATGAAAGGAATTATAACTAATTTTTTTTTCCTTACCATCACACCAAAATGTTAACTTTCAGTATACGATATTCATTATATAAAATGCAATGCTCAAATTAGGTAATTTTGATAAAAGTAGGTACCTTCACTCCACGAGTATAATTCATATCATGTGTTATAAATTCCATGTTTGATTACACGGGCTCATGTCAAAGAGCAAGCAATCAGTGGTGGTTACAAGGATTTCCTATCTCAGTGACCACTTTGATATTGAATCAAAAAGCAAATTATTCTTTTTTATAGCTGTTTCCATTATTAAAATGCACAGTAAAGAGAAAGACAACATTTAAAAAATATACGCTACTGGTTGAACAGTTGAGTTTTTGTGCTTTTGTTTTTTTAAGAGTAGTGACTCCAAG
>NW_012153618.1:4085743-4091961 GCF_000956105.1 Propithecus coquereli | reverse complement strand
AAAATTGAGAGTCTGGTATAGGGCATAACATAATGTTAGAAAATATAATGTATGCCATTTGGTTTGATACAGTATAAACAATTTTGCATTTTTACTATATCAATGACCACATTCATAGCAAGAAGATTGAAGTGAAAAGATCCTGGTTTCTGATGCCAGCTTTGGGATCATAATGCTGTGTGCCTTTGTAGTAAGTCACCTGACTTCTTTTGGACTTTCTTTATTCTGCTATTGACTAAATGGTTGCTAAAAGTATCTTAGCCGGCGAGCTGAGATTTTTAGTTGCTTATTCTGTGTTCTGTGCATTTGAACTTTGTTAGTATTATAAAATATTTTGCTTTGTTATCTCCTACTGAAGACCAAGCATTCCTTTTGAAAAGAAATTATGCTAATTTTAAATAGTATTGTTTAAAAAAAATAAGGAGTAGGTAACTAAAATCTAAAGTTTAGTATAACTAAACATTTGGTGGAGCTTCAAACATTGTAGGCTATTTAGTACATTCTCCACACCAGTTCAGGCTTGGTCAGGATGAAATGTGATCATCCAGGACAGAGAACCTAGATCAAAAAAGGACATAGAAGCCTTTTGTTAGGTCACACTGCCTGGTGTTGACCTCAGCTCTACTCCTTATTTACTTGCGCCCTTGGCCTGCAGTCCCCAGCCCCTAGGCAGCGACCAGGTACCAGTCTGTGGCCTGTTAGGAACCAGCAGCACATCATCGCCTGAGCTCCACCTCCCCCAGGTCCCCTCCCCCAATCCGTGGAAAAATTGTCTTCCATGAAACTGGTCCCTGGTGCCAAAGGTTGGGGACCACCGCCCTTGGCCATATAAACTCTTTGAGTTTCAGTTTTCCCCAGTGTGAAATGAATACAGTAACTGCATCTACCTCATAAAGCCATTGTGGGAGTAAATGAAATGATTGGTGGGAGACACTGAGAAGCACTTTAGCATGTTTAGTACTCAATAAACGTTTGCCATTTCACCCCTTTCAGAGCAATTGTCCCTTGGCTCTTAACTGTATACCAAAAATTGTCTATATCACACAGTCTGTTGCTTGATTTCATGCCCCCATACATTGTTTGCTATCATTTATATGACAGATTAGGGCTTGAAGTTAGCCAGTATTAGAAAAGTAAATGATTGACTTCCATAACATTTTTTTTCCAGAAAAATTGGAGGGCTTTAAATCTGGAAGTCTCTTGGATCTACCTCTATTTGTTTATTTGTGGGTTTGTTTATACATAGGGACCTTATTTTCAAATAAATTACATTATAGGGCTCAGAGGATTGCCATTTACAAACCATGCCCTGAGGAGTCAGGTTGCCATCCTTTGAGTGAGGAAACGCCACAGGGAAAACCAAAGATCACCAGAGATGAGCAGAGCACAGGAAAGAGAAAGCCAATTTTTGTTGTTGACAAACAAAAGGGGCTAGTTTGTGACAAAATTCAAATACATTAAACTGTGGCAGTTTTATACTTTTTAAATTTTCTTATGCAGGTATTCCATTCTCAATGAATCTTTTAAGAACTGACTAGTAGCATACCTGAACATCAAATCATGACAGAGGTAGTAAAATACCGTGTTGTGTAGTTTGTGTGTTTGTTTGTTATATCGACTTATCCCTGCTTCACTCTCCCAAAAGTACTGTATAAGGATGTGTTTTTCTTTTATGAGCAAAACTTCATGTTTATAGCTGCAGTCTTTCCTCTCAGTGATGCTGTATACTTTTCAGTGGGGGTCTCCAAGCTTATGTTTCAATACTTCAAATGCTCTTTAGTATCTGAAGAGCATACTTCAGATATAGGAGTATATTATCCTAGTGTTTACACGTGTTCCTTAAACTTTCACAATTATTTTACATAATTTAATTTACGTAAATTAAATTCAAGAAGCTATACATTATCTCAGGGCTACATATATTAGTCCTTTATGTGAAACTGCCCTAAACTTCCCTAGAATATCCTTGACGACATGAAAACTTTTGTCAATTTAACAAGTACAGGAGGGTAAAAGGTAATATTTTAGTATTTGACAAAAATAAACAATGTTTGGAGTGGAAATCTATAAGAATTATTAAATGGCAGGTGTGCATTCTGACAGAAAATATTTTTCCAGATCTTTTTATTAAAGGAGAGATTCTCACCTCGCCCGGATATATGAATATGGCATTTCCAATGGTAGTAAGAGGAGACAAACTAGAGGACCTACATTGATCTCTTCTAATTTTAAAATTGTGGGATTTCTGAATTCTGAACTACTAGGAAGGAACAGGTCCTGATGTTGCCACACAATTGTAAAAGTAAAATTTTTACCAGCCAACGTTAGAGAAAAATTTAAATTTAAAGGTCACAATTTTACATGCTGTACTCTGGAACTGTTACACTGGGTCCATAAATCTGTCAACTGCAAATTACACTGTACCTTATTACAGCACAGGTGAAAAGCACAGAGGATTTCAATAGCTCACACCATGTTATTTATAATCCATTGTACCTACAAGTAATTTAATTCAAAGCATAATTTTCAAAAAGAATTTAATCCCACTTGTTGTAGTCACATCACCCTTGGGGATTATTGGCACTAAGAAATTTGGTGTCTTCATGCATTGGAAACTACCACAACTTAGGCATAAATGGTAACCATTTGGAGTTGAGTATTGCTACACAGACAAGCAGCCATTGGATAGACCATGTTATATATCTAAAATAAAATCTACTAAGTGAGGTATCCCAAGAATGGAAAGACAAGCACCACATGTACTCACCATCAAATTGGCATTAACTGATCAACACATAAGTGCACATATAAGAATAACATCGATTGGATGTTGGGCAGGGGGGAGAGGGGAGGGGGGGCAGGGAGGAGGGGACGGGTATATGCATACACAGAGAGTGCAATGCGCACCACCCGAAGGATGGACATATTTGAAACTCGGACTTGGGGGGGTGGCAAGGGCAACATACATAACCTAAACATCTGTACCCCCATAATATGCTGAAATAAAAAAAAAATAGGTATTTAGTCTTACAGAACGGGAATCCATCCTTTAGCTACAAGTTAACTGGCTTGCCAGATCCTGCGTGGTTTGCCTATGTCTTATCTTGATTTTTGACCGTACTTTTCCTCCTATTTTCCCCTCCATACCATTGACCTCGTTTGAGTTTTTGGTGCATGCCCTGCACCCTCACACCATTTCCCCTCCCATGCCACCACCCCACCACAGACTTCTGCACATGTTCCCTCTCTATTTTGCCTAGTACATTTCTACTCATCCTTCAGATTTCATCTCGGTAGTCACCTCCTCAGAGAAGCTTTCTGTGACCCTGTAATTAGGCTAAATCTTCTTATTCGAAGACATATATCTCCCTTTTAGCACTAGTGATGGTTGTGATTTTGCATAAAAATGTCTGTCTCCTGCACTGGAATATAATCTCTAGGAGGAGACGGTGCCAAGTTCCATCCACCATTTAATATCCAAGGCCCACCCAGCACATATTATATGCTCAGTGAATATGCTCTGAATCAAAGAATCTAGGAGTGTCACAGAGCATAAAGAGCATTGAAGATTTTTTCCCCTAAAACAATGACCTTCATTCAAATTTATGAAGATAGTGAAACTATAAAGAGAGAGTAAAGCTAAAGGGAAAAAAGAAAAATAGAATAAAAGGGAGTAAAGAATAAAGTATGGATTAATGGAAGGCAGAGATGGTGGTGACCATAATAACAGAAGAAACCATCATAAGAGGTGTAAAATTATTATAAGAAATTGTATAGAGGAATTCAGTATATTGGCAAACAAATCTATACATTTCAAATGATCTTTCAGGAAAACACTGTGCCATGTTAGGACACATCATTCATTATTGCAACTTGTGGGAATATATGGTAACAGTAGCAAAGTAAGTTGCAACAAAAATGATATCTTACATCATAGGGTGCAGTCAATTACTGTGCTGGCTGACTGTATGAGCTATTCTAAAATAGATACAGATATGTTAAAATATTGACTATAAAGTGCATGAGAGAAAAAGTATACTTTACACTTGGTGCAAAATTTGAATAACTTGAACATAACAATCCTTTGATTTATGGGACATTGTGCATGTATCCTTGCTACAAGGAAATCATGGAGAGGAAAAACCACTCAGGGTTTGAAATTAGATGTTCTGATGTCAGATCCTCAGATTCTCAGGCTATGTGGCAAACCCTATTTCACCACCAGCTGAACATTCCTAGTGCTAGGACAATGACTGTCTCCCATACCTTATAAATCCTTATATTTCCTAAACATTCTTGTTGCGTTAGTGTGGATTTCACTTATACCTACAGAGGGTAAAGCCAGCTCTTCCCCCACATGCCACAGGTTACTGACAACAGTAAAATGAGAAGTATTTAGATTTAATCCTCTCCCTCCCCACTTCCCTCCATCCCACTTCCCCCATTGCTGGAGCTATCTTGGTTTTGTGTTTTTGGACAAGCCACTTAACCTCTCTGAATTTAAGTTTCCTCTTGAACATTCGAAGTACTTTATAAATTAAGAAAATATCCTAATTTTTAAGACTGTGTCATCAGCCAACCAAACTTTTCTCTGATTGTAAGTCACTTGAGGACACTGAGCGCTGATATAGCCCTCATTCAGTACACAGACCATATTTTTATATCTATGATTCTCGGGGAAAAGATCATAGGGCGTCTCAATATTTAACCAAATGCTCACTGAAAAGATAAAAGGCTTTATTAGCAAGTATAATGTCTATACTTGGTTGATTTATATTCATAGGGTAAATTTGCTCTTTCTAATCTAGATGTGTCATTAAGTAGCCAGACTGTGCTGCTTTATAGTGAGTAACTACCAAATTCTTCCAATTTGACCTCCTGTTCCATTCCAGCACCATGACCTACTTGAAATGCTCATTGTGTCCCGGTTATCAGGGAGTAGCTATACGACACCACTGCAGGACCAGAGGGCACTGAGAGTTTGTATTCCTTCCATGATGTATTCATTGTTTATTCATCAGTATGTTGAAAGTCAGCTTCAGTGACTTATGGGATAGATGCTGGAGTGTGGGGCAGAAAGTCGAAGAGGGCAAGGACACTAAGATGCAGCATTAAATAGCCCTCATCAAAAAAGTTTATAGTTTCCTTAAAAATAAAAGTTCTTATAATGTAAATTCATTTCTACATCTCTAGTTCATTGAGATTGTGAGCTATGAATATACTGTACCTTTCATAGTCCAGCTCTGTACTTTTCATGTTTATAAAACATAGATAAATGTAGACACATGAGAAAAAACAAATCATTTAATGTTTTGCTGCAAATGTTTTGTGATTTTAAGCAATTATTTTAGCTTTTCAGATTCTATTTTCAAAAGATTTGTTTGCTTTATTTCTGTTTGGTATCTGTTTTTTCTTACCAGATGAGCAGGGAGAAATCATGGTGAGGAGGATGCAACTTTAGCATGGTGCAAGGTAGAAAATGCGGCTTGCAATAGAATATGTACCATTACAGTGTTAGTAAACCCTTGCTCAGTTGTATGTGCCCTCTAGAGGAGAAGCTCACTTTCTCACTAGAGCTAAAGCATTAGGAGAAAAATGAAATTATGACAAGTGGTGTCACTTCCTGAATTCACACTTATTATAAAAGGAAACAATCATCCCAGCAGCTCCTTTACTGGCATATTCATCTGGCACCTACAAATAAAGTACGATGGAAGGAAATGGGAAAGTACTACCTGTGTAGAAATGTTGGAAGGGGATTTAAAGGTTCTATCTTTCAGCTACAACCAAATAAATTACACTGGATTAAAATAGTACAGGTCATTTGGAGAAACTCAGCTCAAGGACCTTTATATTTCTAAGGCAGCCCAAATTTCAAATTAATCCCTTCTTTCATGCCTTGCTTTGGAATGATGACTAAGATTAAATATAGAAAAGAAAGGATTTAATTTCAGTTTTACAAAGACTCTTTCAATAGTTTCAAAAATATGTCTTTCTCTTTGAGCCTTTGCAAAAAAGTTGATCTGCGAATGCATATTGAAAAGCAGTGTGCTATAGAGACATGCTGTGATCCTGTGAACTTCTCAGAAACTATAAAATGCCAGTGCTAGGCTAGGTCTGGAGGGAGTTAGCATTATTCATCAACTCCCCTGTAGTTTGAATCCCAGTGAATGTCTTATCCCAGGTTCAGAGGGAAGAGGAAAAGAAATAGAAAACAC
>NW_012153618.1:4083451-4085693 GCF_000956105.1 Propithecus coquereli | reverse complement strand
GCTCCATGCCAAACTGAACTATGCCCTGCTACAAGTGGTTTTAGGCATGGCTAATGATCAGTCAAGGACAGGAGTTGGAGGATGCTATTTCTAAAACCAGCTCTGTAACATTCTGCAGCAAGGAGCTACTAGGGCATTATGATTAACGGGTTCCTCAGGGTGGCTCTCTTATCAGTCCACTGCCTGTGACCCACTATTATAGATGCTGCTATTTTAACCTGGGTGGATTTTCTATTTTTAAGATTTTACTATTAAAATCTAGACATCTTTTGTGATACTAATATGTACAATTAATACCTTTTCTTATCTGTGAGCATCTTAACAAAGATTATAAAGAAGCATGTTGTGGGGAAGTTGGAGAAAGGAATTGATGAGGAGGATAAGGAGATGGGACAAGAAGAAAGGAAAGAGTTTGTGCCATTGAAAGAGTGTTCCAGAACAAATTTCAACTGCACTGTTGCTAAGCTGCAGTCAAGCTGTGCCCTGGAAGCTGTGATCCAGATACTCATAGCTCCTACTTATTGGCCCACTATTTCCTGCTTATTAATTATCTACGTCATGAACATTATCTCCAAACTTTAAAGTTATTTATGGGATAGATGAGATTATCCTATTTTTAAAAGGAGCAAATCGAGGTTCAGAAAGGTTAAATTAAGTAGTTACCATTATTAACTACTTGTCTAATAAATAGAAAGACATAGATTTGAATACAAAACTTGTATTTTTCCCTTACGACAAAATATTGTTTTTCCTCTTCAAGTAGGCTGCTTTAATTATGCAGTTGGGTATAGGAGGAGGTGTTAGAAGACTTAGAAACCTTTTCTTTTCAGATTAATATATTTTCATGGCATTATTTCAAAAACTCACAATGCTATGAACAACTCTGTGTCACCCCTCTTTACCTTGGTGTTGGCCTTGACAAAGAACAAAATAGGACAGACGAAAAGAGGGCTTATCTTTCATCTGTCACCAGAAGTGGACTTAGCTAGTGTCTGTTTGGGGTAAAAGAAAAATAAAATGAATCTGTGATATGCGAATGAATCCCTCAACTGTTTGTTAATGTCTACTATTTACTGAGAAACGGGACGCACCAAGCCTGTGATACATCATCTTTGTTGCGCTTGGCACCTTCCATCACGAATCGTATTAATCTGCTTAAACTAACAAGGATTAATTGCCTTGGTAAGGCAACCTGGCATTGAAATGATATATTGCCAAGACGGCTTGGAATTTGGCCACTCATAAATCTCATTTGTTTGTTGGTTTATTTCTGTTTGTCTCTTTCTCTGACAGATGTGTACCCAATCACTGCGAGCACGGTGGGAAGTGCTCGCAAACATGGGACAGCTTCAAATGCACTTGCGATGAGACAGGATACAGTGGGGCCACCTGCCACAACTGTGAGTGCCAATTTATCTTACTTTAATCTTCTAATTGCAAGAGAATCCCAGGTCTTCAGCTATGCTTTCAAGCTCAGCAACCTGAATAATCCACATACTACACCAGTGGAATCTGAAAAACCCAGATTTCACTGTCCCTCATAAAAAAAAAAAAAAAAAAAAAAAAATAGCATTCTAGTTGTCAAAATATATTCGCTCATGCCTAATGACTCAAGAAGAGGGACCAATGTTTCCAATGTTCTGGAAACACGTAGCTGAAATTGGAATGCCTAGCTTGGATTCACTTCTCTGTGTCTAAGCCATGCCTGTCTGGATAGATTGTTTGGGAAATTGTGTTAGTGTGATGTCTCTGACTGGATCCTCATTTATCAATTCATCAGAGAGGGAGACAGAGTGTAATTTGAACATTTAGTTTCTCGACAATGGGTGCCTCATGCTTTAGCTGCAGTATTTGGCTACCACCTTTTTTTTTTAGATCAGAGAAACAAATTAGAAAGTGGAAAGTCTAAAAGTTGAATATCTAAAATAAAAGCATAAAGAGGCAAAATTTGAAAAATATTAAAAATAAAAAGTACATGCAAAAATGACTAAAACACAGGTGTGCCTTATTTTACATAATCGATTTATCCCAAAAGATGAATAAAATTTCATTTTTATCACTTAAAGAATGTTATTAATTGAATGCTAACTCTATATTATAATATTAATTTTCCAGTAATGCATTGTCATTTGCAAAGCACTTTTGAAAACAAATTAGGCATAAATCATATGGTTGAGAGAAGAGGGTCATCTTTTGTGTGCATGTTGTATGCATGTATATGGGTGTGTGTATGTGTGTGGCG
>NW_012153618.1:4058610-4075976 GCF_000956105.1 Propithecus coquereli | reverse complement strand
AATTTATTCAATAATATCATGCCTAGTTTGTATGTGGCGCACTATGTGAATACAAAAATATAGACGAGAGCCCTTTTCCTTATGAAGTAGTCAAAGTAGTTAAAAAGAGAAATGGGATAAATAATCACAAAATATTAATATATTATCAGAAGGTAACAGATGTTTATGTGCCAAACCGGTGTAAAGGCCAGTATGTGTAATAGGAGAGAGAGAAAAAACAATGTGAACCAATATGGGGAAAGGTTCAAGTAGGAACTGAACTCTGAGCTAAGTTTCTTTCAGGGTTCTCCAGAGAAACAGAACTAATTGTTGAATATCGTGAGCTGGATGTTTAACCTTGATAAACCAAGGTAGCTTGAATCAGGTTACAGTGGAAGAATTTACACCATGGAAATTGGTAAGCTCTGCAAATCAAGATACTTTCAGTAGGGCTGGTTTACTAGCATATCACTGTCCTGTTTCTTTGTTAATAAAACAAGAATAATAGCATGCACCTGCCAATATTTCTTGTGACGGGTACAGATGATATGTAAAATGTCTAGCATGGTGTCTACAACATAGTTGATTTTTAATAGCTGATATCTATGGTTATAAATATAATACTGTGAAGAGACTGGTCCTGTCAATGGAACAGCAGGGTGCAGCACTGAGTAGGTAGATTGGGCTAACTAGGGCATGATGGTCTTTCAGTACCTCGATATCAAAAGATGACTTCAGATGTGATTCTTCATCATTCATTTGTTACCATGAAACAACATATCCTTTAGAATAAAGAAATATCATAAGTGATATTAAAGTTTTCCCATAACAGGCTATTGGCTCTTGATTACTTCTGAAATAAAGAGGACTGGTAAGGCTACTGAACAGTGTTTAGAGATCATTTTTGAAAAACCATTTGAGTGATGTGATGTTGCTTTTTCAACTTTCAACATTGCTTTTATTGAAAGTGATAGAACTGTTTTTGCTTTGCTACAGTGTGCCTCAACTATATAGCTTATAGTATAATTGTAGGTAATAAAACTAATTTTAATATTACTTTGTGATTATTCACCTAAATCTGGCAGAATGAGAAGCTTCCTCTCTTCAGGGTCTCTTCCAGTTGTGACTCGGCTGTGTCAAATTTAAATCTTCCAAAACCAAGATACCAGGGATTATTTGCCAAGCTCTCGATCTCCGAAAACACTATTCAGTAAGGAATCTCATTATTTTTCACCATTCACAATGAGAAAATCTGAAGAATGAATTCTTGGTTCCTGTTTTTTAAATTATTATTTTTTTTTTAACGAAATCATAGTGACCAAAACACACTCTTCATTCATGTTGTTGTTGTTGAATTCTGCTTTCCTTCCTCCTTTCCTCTCCTCCCTGGCGAAAGAATACTGAGAAAAATATGGTTCAGATTGTTGAACTCTGGAGTGGAATTGTCCATATACATAAATCATGTTTTCTTGTTATATTTGATGAAGGTGACTAATGCCATTAATGAGCAAAAGTTTCTCATGTAAAGTATTGCCGTTTCCAAGAACATTTTGATGCTTGACTTTTTAGATATTCTTACATCTCGCTTCTTTCAAATTTTAGTGAAATATTTCATTTGAAAATCTTCCAACTTATCCAAGTAAAATATTATAAATGAATGTGAATTTGACTAAAGATTGTGCTCTTATTTTCAAGTAAAGAGAGGAAAACATCCAATGGTTTGCAGTCCATTGGTCCCTTCATATAATTTTGTCCCAAGCTGCCATAGTAGCTCCTGTCTGCAAAATGTGCCTACCCTACTCTTTAAAGACCTTTCTTACAATCACAGATGCCAGCACCAAATGCCAGTGTTGGCAACTGCAAAATTGCTGTCATTACTCATTAACAGGAATCAAAATGTCCTAATAGTACTCTGCCATTATTTGAGCTTCTTGCAGTATCAATTAATCATGTCTTGCTTGCCAAGTCATGTGATCAACTTTATGCTGGATAGGGCCAAATGAAGCCATCCTGTTAGGCTGGATAAAGAAAAACCTCTAAGAGTTTGGCTGTAGAGAGAGAAATTATTTCCATCGAAGTTGCTGCAATGGAATTCAGAGCTCTAGAAAAGCCTATGTGTGTTTTCCACCACATGGAGTTACTCTACTTACACAATATTCAAGCATCCAGTGGAAAACATATCCCTACTCAAAAAATGCTAGCATATTAAGGCTTCTTCAAGGTTTGAGTGACATAGGTGTAGACTTCCTGAATTAATAAAACCTGAATTTCAGCTGGCCGTATTGATTGCTCTACAAGTTCCTAAGCTACCTGAAGCTAAGTCAACAGCACAAGCTTTGTTAATTTATTTTCCAAAAGGACTATTTTTTTCCTTTGTATAACTCTCTAAATTAAGCTGACTTAATTAAGCTATGTGAAAGAAGAAAATAAAGGGTCCTGAACTTCAACAGAAGAGAGATTCTCCATAATGAGGATTCGTACCTTCTTACTGCATAGCAGTTTGGGGAGAGAAGTATTGGAATTGCACGTTTGTTAGATACCCTTTAGTAAGGCAGGTAGGAAACTCCGGGCAGCAATACTCGCTGCTTGGGAGTTGGTGGGGCATCTATTACTCTGTGTTACAGCGCCTGATGGGAAAGTCTGAGCTATTAGTGAAAAACCTCCTCTCTTTTCAGCTGACCATGTGGCTGTGATTAGCCACAAGGCCAGTCATCCCAAAGGGTGCTGAAGAGAAACAGGGACTGGGAGCGGAAGCCCCATCAGTGACAGGCGCCGGAAGTGCAGTGATTGCGGAAGGAGTCCTTCTCTTCTCCTCATTGCTAGATCCACTGCTTCTGACATATTTTCCACTATTATCAGACAAAACGTACCATCAACTCTGTCTTGCAACTTTGGCTTTATCACAGTGTCATTGCCACAGTTCCACCGAATAGAGGTCGTTTTCACTAAACTTCATTTCTGCAGCCTGAACTAGATTTTTGGGCTAATACGTATTTTAGAAATAAAAATAATGCTATAGAATGATTCATAGGGTGAGATAGTATGGAAAAGAAATTTATTGAGAAGCATTTGAATTGCTATTAGCAATCAAAGAAGAATATTTATCATAGAAAATATTTCCCGACATCCTTTATACAAATAAATTAGATATTGAAGACCTTGAACATAGTAGAAGCATGTTAGTGAAAAGCCTAAATAATTTATTTACTATAAAAAATTCTGAGAGACTTTAAATTAAGATTTCAGTCTGCATCCAAAATGGGGCTTCTCCTTCTCACTTGTCACCAGCCTGTGCTTCTCACGTACCACCTAGCTTAAGATATCAGGCCTTAAATTCTACCCCATGTGGTTACTCGTCCAAGGAATGGGTTCACATCAACACTTGATTAACATCAATTTTACATGTGGTAATAAAAAAAAAACAAATTTAATCTGCACAAACTGTAATTGTCATGCTGGGATCATTTAGATTCCAGCAGTCTCTCTATTGAGTACGTTAAGAAAACTGTGTTTTCATTGTACTTTTTTAATGAGGAATCCCAGAGAATAAATCATACCCGAATCTTGGGAAACCTCTTGCTTTTTAAAAGTGCAATAAATAGAACTTGGATTGCTGGGGAGATGAGCTTGTTTTCCATAGACTTAAAAAATTAAGACTAAATATCCAAGTTTTAAGGAGGGGTAGTTTAGTAGATATTTTGAAATATGATGTAATGGTGTATTAAGGTTAGAGACTATATTTAAAAAATGAAGGGGTGCTCTGAAATGCTACCTTCTTACAATCTTCTTACTAGGAGGTCTGCAACCACCCCAATTTCCCAAATTTTACCCTGGCTCTATTCCCAACTATGTGGCTACCTACTACCTTTCAACCGAAGAAGGAAGACATTAAGCAGTAGAGGAGAGAATATAAAGAAGTTCATAGAGTGGGTGGGGAGAAAAGGAAGAGTGTTTTAACTTCTGACTTGTAAGAACACTGGAGTTTCCAGTTCTGTGCTTCCTACAAAGTAATCTGTGGAGAGAGAGAGGGCTTCAAGTAGCCCTGAAGATAACATAAATGAAGTCAAGAAGAGGTTGAAATTTATCTATTTTTAAAGTAAGTTTACTTCTTACCTTAGATTTAAATGTATACTTACAGCCAAAAAGCATTTTGAAAGTGAAGTTGAAAGATTACTTTTTTTTCCCAGCAAAACCAGAGCAGGATTTAAAAAAAGAAATGGCAGCAAGCAGGAGTGATTTGCATAATGCCTCTTTGAGAATAGTTTATGGATAAAAATCGGGGATATGAATTAAAGGCTCTATCCTTGGGCATTCCATTCAGTATCTTTAACAATGAGAAAGATTATAAATCAGTTATTAAAACATATCAAAGACAAAGGTACATTTTTACATTAAAAATATTCATGCTAAGATACACCAGCCAGATCTCTTACAAGTCACCAACAATGCAAAGATAAACACACTGACTGTTCTTATATTAGACAGATCCCAAATAAAGATCGAATCAAATAATACACTTTTATTGCAGTATACTCCATACGAGCCTCTACCTATGCCATCAACAACCACATTATATTGACTACCCTCTGTACTTCTTCTGGCCACTGACCACGTGTTTTTCATCTTTGAGTACAAATGCCTGTCTCGTTGCTTAGAACTTAGTAAGTATTAAGTAAATTTTTGAGCAACTGAACTGTAATTGTCTACAATTGTGCATAAACACACATGCACAAACATACACACACATCCCAAGGCTCTCAAATGACTATAAAGATAGGTTTATCAAGCTCTGAACAAACAAAACCCTCTGAGACATGAGGGAAGATATCCTTGTAGGGCATAGCTTCTTGAAATCCTTTTTGTTTCTCAATAAAAGTACAATATTTCCAATATTTGATACAAGATAGTCTTTCTTTATGCCAAATTTTGTTGTATAGAAAATATCATGACACTTCCAAACTCATCTTATGAGTCCAGCATTACCTTGATACCAAAGCCAGATAAGGACACTACAAGAAAAGAAAATTACAGGTCAATACCATGATGAACATAGTTATAAAAATCCCCAACAAAATACTAGCAAACCAAATTCAACAGCACACTAAAAGGATCATGTACCCTAATCAAGTAAAATTTATCCCTAGGATACAAGGATGTTTCAACATATGCAAATAAATAAATACAATATACCATATTAACAGAATGAAGGATAAAAATCATATGATCATTTCAACAAATGCAGAGAAAGCATTTGATAAAATTCAACATTTTTTCATTATGGAAACTCTGAAGAAATTAGGTATAAAAGGACGGTACCTCAACACAATAAATGCCATATATGACAAGTCCACAGCTAACATCATCCTCAATGGTAAAAAACTGAAAATTTTCTAAGATCGAGAACAAGACAAGGATGCCCTCTCTTGCCACTTCTAATCATCATACTAATGAAAGCCTAGCCAGAGAAATTGCACATGAAAAAGAAACAAAAAGCATTCAAATCAGAAAGGAAAATGTTAAGTTGTCTCTGTTTGCAGATGACATGATCTTTATACAGACGATCCTCTACTTACCATGGTTTGACTTAAATTTTTTCAACTTTACAATGACGACAAACTATTACAATTTCAACATACTTGAAATTTTGAATTTTGATCTTTTCCTGGCCTGTTGATGTGGTACATGAGGCATTCACTACCTTATGATAAAAATAGGCTTTTTGTTAGGTGATTTTGTTCAACTGTAGGCTAATGTAAGTGTTCTGAGCACATTTAAGGTAAGCTAGGTGAAGCTATAATGTTTGATGGGTTAGGTGTACTAAAATGCATCTTTAACTTACAATATTTTCAGCTTATGATGAGTTTGTCAGGGTGTAATACCATGGTAAGTCCAGGAGCACCTATATGTAGAAAACCCTAAAGATTCTACCAAAAAACTGTTAGAACTAACAAATACAGTAAAGTTGCAGTTTACAAAATCAACATACAAAAATCAGTTGTGTTTCTATACATTAGCAATGAACTTTCTGAAAGAAAAAAATAATTCCATTTACAATAGAATCAAAAAGTATAAAATATATAGGAATAAATTTAACCAAGGAGGTGAAAGAACCGTCCACTGAAACCATAAAACATTGATGAAAGAATTTGAAGAAGACACCATAGATGAAAATATATTCCATCTTCATGGATTGGAAGAATTAATCATGTTAAAATATCCATGCTACACAAAGCAATCTACAGGTTCAATGCAAAATCAAAATTCCAATGGCATTTTTGCAGAAATAGGAAAAAACATCCTAAAATTTGTATGGAACCACAAAAGACCCCCAAATAGCAAAATCCATCTTGAGAAAGTAAAAGTAACTAGAGGAATCAGACACTAATTATGATGGAAATGCAAATCAAAGCCATAATGAAATATCACCTCACACCTGTTAGAACACCTATTATCAAAAAGATAAGAGATAACAAATGTTGTCAAGGATGTGGAGAAAAAGAAACCCTTGATCTATATTGGTGGAAATATAGATTGGTACAAGTATTAAAGAAAACAGTGTGGCAGTTCCTCAGAACATTAAAAATAGAACTACCATGTGATTCAATAATCACATTTCTGGGTATAGATCTGAAGAAAACAAAACAGTATGTGAAGTGATAGCTGCACCCCTGTGGTCACTGTAGCACTATTCACAATAGCCAAGACATGGAAAAACCTAAGTGTCAGTTGGTGGATGAAATGATCAATAATATATATGTGTAATATATAATGGGATATTATGTAGCCATATAAAAAGAAGGATATTCTTCCATTTGTGACAACATAGTTAAACCCAGAAGGCATAATGCTAAGTGAAATAAGCCAGACAGAAAAACAAATACTATTAACATAGTATGACTTACATGAGTAATCTTAAAAAAATAAATGTCAAATTCTTAGAGAGTAAAATCACAGTGGTTGCAGGGATTGGGAGTGAGGAAAATGGAGAAATTATTGATCAGAAGTTACACACTTTCAGTTACAAGAGAAATTAGTTCTAAGGAGCGAATGTATAGCGTGATGGCTACAGTTAATGATTCTGCATTGGATACTTGAAATTTGCCGACAGAGTAGATCTCAAGTGTTCTCACAAAAAACGTTGACTATGTAGGGTGATGGACGTGTTAACTAACCTGACTGTGGTAATCATTTGAAACCATGATGTTATACACTTTATATACGTGCAATTTTATTTGTGAACTATACCTCAATGAAACTGAAATACAGAAGAGACTTGCATAAAAAGAAGGCTTCAATATCATCACAACTGACTTTGGGGAATTCTGAGGCAAGGACTCTACTTTATTCATGATCGGAAAGTGTGGGAAAGCAATGGGTGAAGAAGAGGTACGCTCTGTGCTTCTCCTTAGGAATCACTCCACGGGATTCCCTGCTAAGGATGTGCATTTTCTAGAGCTGCCAAAAAAAATGACCACAGTCTTGCTGGTCAAAACAACAGAAATTTATTCTTTCACAGTTTTGGACTTTAGATGTCCAAAATCAAGGTGCTGGCCAGGCCAAAGTTGCTCTGAAATTTCCAGAAAGGATCCTTCCTTGCCTCTTTGTAGCTTCTGATGTTTGCCAGTAATTTTCGGCATTCGATGACTTAGAGGTGCGTCTCCCTAACCTCGTCCGCCTTCTTCACATGGCCTTGTCCCCTGTGTGTTTCTGTATTGGAATCTCTGTCTGTGTTGGAATCTTCCTCTCCTTTCTTTTATAAAGACACCAGTCATCGGATTTAGGGCCCACGCTAATCCAGTATGAGTTCATCTTAACAAATGACTTCTGCAAAAACCGTATTTCCAAATACCATCCAACTGTGAGGTTCGGAGTGGATGTGCATTTTTGCAGGACAGGGGTCACCGCACTTCGCCACGCACGCGCACATTCCTGTGCACAGGCCCACGTGTCCCCCGGTGCTTTCCTGCCGCCACGTCTCTGCCTACGCCATCCCTTAAACTCCAGCGCAGACTGCGTTTCTCCCCACTTTTGCCACATTCAAACTTTACCCTCTGTAGGGGCTCCAGTTCACATTCTCTATTTTCTGCAATCTTGTTTGATCACTCAAGCTTAATTTCTCTTTTTAAAAAAATTTTTTTCATAGCAATTGTATTTGTATGATTTCTCTGGTACTTATATACTTAGTTATTTTTTTCCTAATATTTTGCTCACAGTTTTTTCTCCCAGAATCATATGGGCCTAGGTTAACTATTTTCATGCATTTTTTTAAAAAAAATTAAACCTTATAGTTAGTCTTTGTTAATTAAATTTTTACTTTTGAACACATTCTGTGGGTTGAAAGAACATTAATGAGAATGGAGAAGGAAGTATGTTAAGTATTGAACTTTACATTCTTCAAAATTGCTTGCAGGGAAGATACTTCATTTTACATATTAAAAAGCTGAAGTTCAAAGTACAAGACAGAGCCAAAATTTCAAACCATTCACTATTTTGAAATTTGTGCTTTCTCATGCTGCCTCCCTGCGGGCATGGCTGTTCCAACTCTCCGAGCACCAAAAATTCCTGGAGCCGAGGGAAGTTCCTGAGAAGTTGGTTTGATACTGGCAGATCTAGTAGAGCAGCCTCATCCCGTAGTCTGAGCAGTCCCCACTACTGTTCATCGGCCTGAGAGCAGCTGCTGTGGGGGACAGTTTAGGGAACCTCTGAGAAAAACAGAGGGGCACTCATTTACTTACAGGTGTACATGAATGCAAAGGGTTCCCCAGGGATCTCAGTGGTAATTTATGCCAATCACCCCATTTTATGGAGACAACATGAAATTGTTAAGAAAGTTTCGAAACCTCAGAGAAAGATCGTACTTAAATTATATTAAAATTTGTAGTTTATACTTATATTTCTATGAATGTGTATGCATAAAATACATGCATATGTATTTTTTATTTTCCTTAAGAAGGTAGACTATTACCTTGTGGACCAGAAAGCTTATTTTCCAGGCATTTTTGTTGGTGGAAATCTGTCCTTTGCGATCCTGACCATTTTGGGCCTGATTAAATACGTATACATACACACACGCGCAATGATGCAAACTTTACCAAATGATCTGAGGCTGACTTTTTACGGGGTAACTTTTTTTACTTGATTGCTCAGTCACAAAATACTAATGTGATATACATCCCTGCACAGATATCCCCCTTCCTATAACGGATGGAGATTCAAGTGCTACAAAGCTCACTGTGGACTCCTGGCTTGGAAACAGTTCTCTCAGCACTCTCCTGACGTTATTAATGGCCCTGATGTACCATTCCAGAATAAAATAGAATTAAAATCCAAAGTTAATTTCAAGGTCCATTAGAAATTAAAGGTGTTGGGAAAGAAATCAATATTTGCCCAGTGCAAAACGACTAAATTCAAAGCAATTAATTCTATTATTTTATAACTTCTAAAAAGTGTAAAAGACCTTCACACTATAAAATGTTGCCATGCTCACACATATACACAATGTGTGACTAACAATAACGAGAATGATTTCTGGCGGCAACATGCAAAAATCTATTTTATTACTTTATAGCCACACCATGTAGTATACACACTAAAGTGTGTCTTAAAATAGAGCCAATTATTCTGGAAAATTCGTGGCTATTTCCAACAATTATCAACACTGCTGTAAATCTGGAAGGATTTAAGGGGCAAGAACAATGCAAAAGAGCAAAGATATTTATTTAAATGGGATAAATGTATCTGTTTCCTTAATTTTACTTTCTCTTTTTCCAGCTTCTGTTTATGGAATGCTATAGATCACCAAACAGATGATCTTAAAGCACTATAGTTCCAGCTAGTATAAAGGATTTTGCAACCTGTAGAGTTGTAGGTCATAACAGACATAAAACTAACACCCAGTAAAAGCTTTTTCATTGCTACTTCTTCCCTGTAGTGTCTTTTGGGGAAAGTTTGAGCTAACAAATGGATCTTTGCAGGTCCGGAAAGATCAGACTTACACAGGTATGGATCAGATCTTGTAACACGAATGTGTCACTGTTTCCTCCCCCTGTCAAGGAGAAGCCTCATGAGAACTGGCCAAGCATCATTTATCATTACAGTAGACTGAGGTGAACAACTGTTAAAGATCATGTAAGACCAAACCACTTCTTAGATAAAGAGATGTCATGAGCCTTCTGATTAAACCCTTCTTTCTTTGTGAAAATAGTCAAATGTGAAAATGGTCAAGGACTAATAGCAACAGAAGGGGACACGGCTCGTAGGGGGCCATTTTAAGACTTATCAGTCACAGAGAACGGGGCAATCCTTGGGAAAAACCTTAGGTCCTTCGAGATTCTAAACTTTGACACCTTCTTCCAGTGGCTGCTATTCAACCCCTTCACCTTTTAAAAATGGTATCTTTTAAAATTCTATTAGATGTAGTTTCCTTGAAAGTGTGACATGTTTGACCAAATGACATAAAGTTGGGTTTTGGGGGGTGAGCTGCCCAGCCCACCAGCCTTATCCGATCTCTTTGTTCTTCTACACTACCTATAACAAAAACAAACTTGTTAGACCAAATCGATTTTCAGCTCTCTGAACTTCCCAAAATTGTTCATTTTTTCTTCCTTTCTGTGGTACTTTAAAAGGAGGATGAATATTGGTCTAAGAACAGGGGTTCCAGCCTCAACTTCTCACTCAGCCATTCACCGTGGATTGGTCCAAGGCCGGTGACTTGGCCTCTCTGGTCCTCACTTGTCTCTCCTGTCTCGTGGAAAAGGCTCGCAAGTTGTTTCTTTGAAGGAAAAGAAAAAGACAATTTAAAACGCATGTAAAGTGGGTGCTCACTACCACGCATGTAGTAGACCCTCACAAGCAGTAGCCGTGGTGTTATGGATTTCCATGTCCGTGGGTTTCCCAGGGACTGCACCCTCGTCTCTCCCCCTCTTCTGTGAGACCTACTCTCAGGAAAGCATCGGACACCTAACATTCATGCTTGCAGGTGAACATAAGCCAAGTGAGCAACGTCGACATGTAGGAATGTCACATTAGAATGCAGGGTGAGGAGACAGGGTAGGAATGGGGAGTAATGTGTGTTTAAAAATGGTGCATCTTTCTCAACGTTTCTCATGGGCACAGCTGAGTAATCTGAAGAAGTCCCTCTTTATCACCCCCCCCCCCCGACGCTGGTCACTTCTTCAACTTGGCTCCGGTCCTCCCTGCATCACTGGGTCTGCTCTCACCTTGCCAACCTCTGTATTGGCAAATTGGTGATGATTTATATAAATTTATGTAAATAGGACATCTATATTTTATATAGTTACTATCTCTTCTAGCAGTTCTCTTTGTTCTCTAGGATTTGACAACTCTTCCCCTGGGTTCGGTTTGGTTCATGACTTTGCATCTGGATATACTCCTGGGCTCTTTTTTCAGCCTCGTGTTTAGACAGCAGTGCTCTCCACACTTCCCTCCAACTTCTCTTCTCACTGTGTGCACCTCCCCTACCTGCCTGTAAATGTGGCTTCACTTTCTATTTATATAGTGAAGATTCACTCATCTGTATTGCTAGTCCATTGGACCCATTAAACTTTCTAATGGACAGTGATCAGCCCAGTGTAAATTTAATGAATATTTGGTGAGTTAATAAACATCTCTATAGCCTATATGTTACATCCCTGCAGCAAGCTTGGCAGGTTGAAAATCAACTCATCCCTGCCCCCATGTCATCCAGACTTGCCTTCCCTTCTGTATTTCCTATAGAGGAAAATGGTCCATTAGAAACCCAGCCACTGAAGTCAGAACCGCCCCCCAATATAATTAGTCACCAACACCAGCATGTTCTGTCTCTGGAATACCATTCTTATGCCACATTCCTCTTCGAAGCTATGCCTCGGTGCAGCCTGTCCTCACTTCTGAGGAACTATAGAAAACTTCCAACTCCTTCTTTAAGAGCCTTCAGTTTATCCTTCACACATCTGCAAAAGTGAGAATTTGATGCCATACTTCTCAGGTTAAAACCCTTTATTAAACCTCCAAAGTTGTCAATAGAAAATTTGATTAAACTAATGTCACACAATGTTGCATAATCTAGGTGCTGTGTTCCCAAAGTTTCCTTCTACTCACTTTCCCTTTTGCTGCAGGCGTTCTGAGCATGTTACAATGTTTGGTACAAGTCTTTGCGTAGAATGCAATTCTTCCTCTTCCTCTCCTAGTTAATTAACTTCCACATATTCATTACTCAGCTCAGATCTCATTTATCTCAGGAAACATTCTATCATCCCAAATCAATTCAGGACCCCACCCTTTCTTCCCCCGAAGCATGCTGTTCAGACCTTGTCAAAGAAAGAGCGATGCAAGGTTATTGGATATTTGCTTCTTGATGTCAAAAAACATCTTATTCGACTTCTCATAGCAAATCACAGGACAGGACTGATGCAGCAGGCATTCAAGAAATTAATTATTAATTCATAATTCCCAAGCAGTGTGACAATTAATGTGCAGTTTACAAATACGTGTGATATAATGAATGGGAACCCTGTGTATGTCCAGCCTGACACTCCCCAAACTACTTACTGGTATGACTTTGTGCTTGAAGAACAGCAATTGATCTCGGGCTAAACTTTCAGCCTTTTTTTCTCTGCCCCTTCCCTTCACTGCACTTTTCCTCTCTAATCTGTATCAAATGAGAAAAAGTCTGATATCAGCCACATATTTGGAATTATTTGGCACCAGTGGGACTCAGTCCCTGTCACTGTTCCTATCAGTAATACTTTAAGCTGGCTTCCATCTAATTGTAAAAGGAAAGACTAGGTTCCCAGCTATGAAATTTCAGGAGCAGAAAACCTTACTTCTCCTTATTTTCTTGCTTATAAAGCTAGCCTTTAATATGAGGTTTAATCCTATTATGCTGTCTGGGATGTGTTCAGAAATTTACTCTGCAGATTGTTTCATCTGGAAGTCAATTCCTGGGTAGTTCCGGAAACTGAAGGAAACAGCTATTTGAGGTTTAGTCACTGAACTTGGATACCACCCGTCAATGCACCAGTTGTATGTCTATCTGGTTTTTGTTTTGTTTTCTCTAAATCAGTGATTCTGAAATAATAGTCTGTTTGAGGGTCACCTGGGTAAATCTGTAGATTTTTGTGCTTTTGCAAAAGCACAGACTTGGGCACCATCCCAAGAGTTTCTGATTTATAAAGTCTGAAATAGAGTCAGAGAATCTGAATTTTAATAAGTTCACTAGAAGTTTTAAAGCAGATGACTCACCCAACTTGAGTAGGCAGTGTGATTTCTCTCCTGTGCTCTCCATCCATTCAGAAGATGGAGGCTCTCTGGGGTTCTACTTATTCTAATTCTTTTCCTCCTTGACTTCACGTTCACCAGACGCTTACAGCTGTGTCCCTTTACAGAGCAAATTTACTCTCTGCCCCACCTTATCCCTGCAGTGTTATGTCAGCCACTAGCAACACAGACTCTCCATTACCTGTGATCAGGAATGTCAGTCACCTCACCCTCACCAGGACACAGGACATGGTCAAGAAGGTCCCTGCACAATGCACTTGCCAAAGGACTTCAGAAAGAAAGGGAGTCCCTTAGGGTAGCCATGGGGTAGAAGACAGGTGAAATATGGGAGAACTTACATTGTGAATCATCCATTTCAAATTCTTTGGTTTTTACACTCAACATATGTTTGTGATTACTCCTAATGATGTCAGGAAGAAAAATTCCCAAAAAGTAAAGTTACAAGGGATGCCAACACAGAAGAGATTTAAAAAAAAAAAAAAACTCCAAAAGTTTGATTTAACAGTTTATAAGTGGCACCCATAAATTTTAAGTTATTGTTAATTCATAATTCCCAAACAATATGACCATTAATGTGCATTTTAAAAAAGATGTAGTAGATGAATAAATGACATATATTAATGTTTATAAATTTTATTTTTTTATAGCATTTAATTTCTAAATTTTAGATTTCACAGGCAAGTGTTCCTGTAACAGGCTCACAACTTAAAAAAAAAAGTAGTAGAGGAAACATTATTTCCCATTGCCCTGAAACCAGGCCAGATAAGACGTAACCTGTTCTGTTTGTGCATCCAGACAACTCCGGTCTTTTTTAGTTTTTCACCCTCTGGCTACCTTTTTTATGTCAGTGACAAAATATTTAGTATATTATAAATACCAACCTGTCACTCTTTGAACCATACGTAGCACTTTGTCTTTTTGTTCTGATCTTCATACACTGTTTAAGAATGATACCAGCACCAAGAATTCATAGAATAATTATTTCACTATTTAATTCTTCATTTCTTTAAGCAAGGGATTTTTTTCTTCTTTAAGCTCGTTTCTTTTTTTTTTAATGAAAAACCTAATTATCCTTTAAAACAACACTGTTTTTTTGCATTTTGTAATAAAACTAGGAAGTAATTTAGTAACTTTCTAATAGTAAGTTAATGAGTTTTATCCAAGAGCTGGTATCATGTGGTGCATTTTTTTATGTGTACATAATGTTTCCAAACTAAGCCTGGCTTATGTATTTTTTTTAACTTTTATCAGCAAAAAAAATAGAGGGGCTAAAAACAGACTCATTGCTCCCCAAAGTGCTTAGTAGGAGTATTTAACAGCATCCAATCACACTTAGTCACCATGCACATGGAAAGCTCTTTGCATCAACATGACAAGGATCAGAGGCAAATCATTATGTTGGTCTCAGACAATCTTTTATTTCTTATGTTCATCCCGCACTGTTTTCCCTAGAAAGGACCTAACCTATTTTCTTCCACCTTACATGAACAAAGAAGAGTGCCTAAAAGTGTTTTGTGTAATGGGAGGTATGGGTGTCCATGTAAGCCTAAATAAAAGCTGTTTATTTGTTTGTTTGTTTTTAATCACACTCAGTAGCCTCCTGATGTATGTAATTACCTTGATCAAAGCATTATAGTACACAGTACTATCTTGGAGGAGTCTTAATAAGATATAAACTGGGCAAATTTTTGAGAGAAGAAATAATATGAGTTGGTGAGAAAAAATGTAAGACGGGATACCACCTTGCAGACACGTTCTTTTGTGATGTTTTTAGAACTAGAAAGTACTTTTCTTGAAAGAGAGAATTCTAATTTTTGTTTGTTTTTGAAACAGAGTCTCACTTTGTTGCCCTGGGTAAAGTGCAGTGGCATCATCATAGCTCACTGCAACCTCAAACTCCTGGGCTCAAGCGATCCTCCTGCCTCAGCCTCCCAAATAGCTGGGACTACAGGTGTGCACCACCATATCCAGCTAATTTTTTCTGTTTTTGGTAGAGACGGGCTCTCATTCTTGTTCAGGCTGGTCTCGAACTCCTGATCTCAAGCAATCCTCCTGCCTCAGGCTCCCAGAGTCTAGGATTACAGGCCTGAGTCACCACACCTGGCCTCTAATGTTTTTAACCATCTAAATCTTCAATACTAAATATTCACATTAGCAACATAAGAAAATTGTACATATAAAAATCAAATGTCCATACAACAAAAGCCTAATGTTATGGTTGTGGCTCTTAGTTAGACAATCTAGAGTTTAGGGCACAGAGACCCAGACTTATCCCAAAACCTAACTATATTCAACCTTCATAAGGTGTTTTTCCCATAACTAAAGATCAAAGCAGTAGGAAAAATTTCATAATAATATCACAAGGAGATTTTTTATATGTTAACTTAAAGTTATTAATCATTAGGAAAGATAAAAAGTTTTATTCTCATTTAAAGAATTATAAATTGAATTTAAATCAAGATCTGTCAAGATCTATATATCACTTTGCAGAAGCCAGTATTTTTTAACTTGAATATTCATGGCCTTTGGCCAACAATTCCATTTTTAGAATTGTATCACAAGCAAATAATGATGTATATTTACAAAGATTTACGTATGCTTTTCATTTCAGCATACTTTTGAATGATGAAAAATAGGAAAATATTTTAACATCAATCAATAGTTGTAAAATAAATGATGATCTAATGACATACTAACAAGCTATTAAAGTTAGGAAGCTGAGCTGTATTGTTTGATGGAAAAAATATAACAAACCCACTCCATACTAAGAAAAAAATAAAACTAAACATACCCAGTTAAAAATATAAATAAAGAAAAAACACAATATGCTATATTGTAATTTTAACAGTGCTGTTTGCCAGGTGATGAGATTATAAGCCATTTTAATATTTTTAAAATATTTTTTATGTATTGTCTTAGTTGAAGTCAAGTGAAATGCATTATTTTTCTAATAAATGATAAACTCACTTTCATTTAAAACATGTTGTAGAGATAAATGAAATAGAAACAAAAGACCGAATACTAAGTTTTACCATATTTTAAATCTCTACTCATTGCTGAAATATCTATTAATTTGTTCAAATACCTAAATGGATTGTACTCTCCTTAAGGAAGGAGGCTATGTGTTGTCTTATTTTTTTCCAATGCCTCCCCCTCAATTAGTAGATGCGTGATAAGTGCATTATGAACAAATGTGTAGCTTTGATTGTGTCACTTTCTCTCTTTGAGGCTCCTTTTTCTCATCTAGAAAATAAACATGTCTCTCTACTCACCTTGCTGGGAATTGCTATAAGGCTAAAATGAGGCAGTATATGTTGATCATATAATCAATCCATGTATGTGAAGGAACATTATTTTTAGCCACAGTGATTACACTTACAGCAATCAGCAAAGAAAATGTTGCATTCCCACCCCCAGGCATGGCTCAAGGCAAAATTGTGAAGCAAGCTGAAAGTGCAAGTTGCTCCTCTGTGCCCACCTTCTTCACTTTAGGGACTCTCCCTTCCCTCAGATTTCCTCAACCCTCTTGTTCTATCTCTAGCTTTCATCTAAACTTATTCCCATAAAAACCAACTCATGTTTTAACCTGCACCCAGTGGAATTTGCATTCTCACCAGAGATAACAAATCATCAGCCAAGACAATGACCAGAGCTGGATTTGTCTGTTTTACGGACCTGAAATTATGCCATCCTTGCTTGCTTTCATCTGAGGGGCAACCGCCGGCTCCCTTCATCAGAGGTAGAGAGTGCTTTGGCAGGTAGGGTCCTGACTCAGATCTCTGCTGGGACTATTAAAAAAAAATCATAAATCTACTGAAGCAAACTTCATCCCTTTTTAAGAAAACTATCACATGTAATTAAAAGATATCCTTGCATTACATGAATAAATGAGAAAAAATACCCAGTGATATAGTAGGCTTTGCTAGTATATCCCCATAAGCACAATCATAATGTTGTATTAGGCACTAAGAACAATATAAGACAAATATATCTCTTTATTCATGCCTTTAAGTAGATTATAACTTTTGGGATAAGTGAAAGTGCAAAATATAATATTGTACATAGATATAGACATTATATATAGATATAGATGAATGTAGATAGAATTT